>NW_026613265.1:397253-457354 GCF_029220125.1 Pseudoliparis swirei
GCTTTACGATTTTTCTAGCTGCTCAGGCCCTGCAACCTCACTCCAGTTTTTAACCTCACCCGACGGGTTTTCACCCAAACCCAACCCCCTCCAACAAGGGTCAACCTCTACCCACACTGCTCCTCCCACACTGCTCCACCCACAATGTTCCACCCACACTGCTCCACCCACACTGCTCCACCCACAATGCTCCACCCACACTGCTCCTCCCACACTGCTCCACCCACACTGCTCCACCCACACTGCTCCACCCACAATGTTCCACCCACACTGCTCCACCCACAATGTCCCACCCACAATGCTCCACCCACACTGCTCCTCCCACACTGCTCCACCCACAATGTCCCACCCACAACCTGGTCCCACCTGCATCCAGGACCTGGTCTAACCTCACATCCAGGACCTGGTTTAACCTCACCCAGGACCTGGTCTAACCTCACATCCAGGACCTGGTCTAACCTCACATCCAGGACCTGGTTTAACCTCACACCCAGGACCTGGTCTAACCCCACACCCAGGACCTGGTCTAACCTCACATCCAGGACCTGGTCTAACCTCACATCCAGGACCTGGTCTAACCTCACTCCCAGGACCTGGTCTAACCTCACATCCAGGACCTGGTCTAACCTCTCATCCAGGACCTGGTCTAACCTCAGACCCAGGACCTGGTCTAACCTCACACCCAGGACCTGGTCTAACCTCACACCCAGGACCTGGTCTAACCCCACATCCAGGACATGGTCTAACCTCACACCCAGGACCTGGTCTAACCTCACATCCAGGACCTGGTCTAACCTCACATCCAGGACCTGGTCTAACCTCACATCCAGGACATGGTCTAACCTCACACCCAGGACCTGGTCTAACCCCACATCCAGGACCTGGTCTAACCTCACATCCAGGACCTGGTCTAACCTCACATCCAGGACCTGGTCTAACCTCACACCCAGGACCTGGTCTAACCCCACACCCAGGACCTGGTCTAACCTCACACCCAGGACCTGGTCTAACCTCACATCCAGGACCTGGTCTAACCTCACACCCAGGACCTGGTCTAACCTCACACCCAGGACCTGGTCTAACCTCACACCAGGACCTGGTCTAACCTCACACCCAGGACCTGGTCTAACCTCACACCCAGGACCTGGTCTAACCTCACACCCAGGACCTGGTCTAACCTCACATCCAGGACCTGGTCAGACCTCACACCCAGGACCTGGTCTAACCTCCTCCCAGGACCTGGTAACCTCACCCCAGGACCTGTCTAACCTCACACCAGGACCTGGTTTAACCACATCCAGGACCTGGTCTCACCCCACATCCAGGACCTGACTATTAACCTCACACCTCACATCCACCTGGTCACCTCAGAGACCTGGTCCACCCACAAGGACCTGACTACCCAGGACCTGACTACCCACGACCTGACTACCCAGGACCTGACTACCCAGGACCTGACTACCCACGACCTGACTACCCAGGACCTGACTACCCACAACCTGACTACCCAGGACCTGACTATTAACTTCACAGCTCTGTGTTAGCCCCGCCCCCGACTGCCAGAAACCTCGGAGTGACACTCGACAGTCAACCTGGTTTAACCTCACACCCAACACCTGGTTAACACATTCCCAGGACCTGCTGCACAACATCAGGAATGGTCTCCTTACTCTGGTCCAGGCTCTAATTCTGGTTCTGGTCCAGGTTCTGGTCCAGGCTCTAATTCTGGTTCTGGTCCAGGCTCTAATTCTGGTTCTGGTCCAGGCTCTGGTCATTTCATGCCTAGACTACTGCAACTCCCTCCAGGACTGCTGGTCTAACCTCTGCAGCTCATCCAGGACCTGCTCTAATCCCTCACACCAGGACCTGGTCTAACCCCACACCCAGGACCTGTTCTAACCCCACACCCAGGACCTGCTCCACCCACAATGCTCCACCCACAATGCTCCACCTACACTGCTCACCCAGGACCTGTTCCCACCCACACTGCTCCAGGACCTGGTCCACACTGCTCCACCCAGGACCTGCTCCAACCTCACATCCAGGACCTGGTCTAACCTCCACCCACACTGCTCTACCCACCTCCACCCAGGACCTGGTCTAACCCACACCCAGGACCTGGTCCACCCACACACCCAGGACCTCCCACCCACCGTCCACCCACAATGCTCTAACCTCAATGCTCACCCAGTACCTGGTCTCCTCACACGCAGGACCTGGTTCTAGTCTGCATCCAGGACCTGGTCTAACCTCACATCCAGGACCTGGTTTAACCTCACACCCAGGACCTGGTCTAACCTCACACCCAGGACCTGGTCTAACCCCACACCCAGGACCTGGTCTAACCCCACATCCAGGACATGGTCTAACCTCACACCCAGGACCTGGTCTAACCCCACATCCAGGACATGGTCTAACCTCACACCCAGGACCTGGTCTAACCCCACATCCAGGACCTGGTCTAACCTCACATCCAGGACCTGGTCTAACCTCACATCCAGGACCTGGTCTAACCTCACATCCAGGACATGGTCTAACCTCACACCCAGGACCTGGTCTAACCCCACATCCAGGACCTGGTCTAACCCCACATCCAGGACCTGGTCTAACCTCACATCCAAGACCTGGTCTAATCTCACACCCAGTACCTGGTCTAACCTCACACCCAGGACCTGGTCAGACCTCACACCCAGGACCTGGTCTAACCTCACACCCAGGACCTGGTCTAACCTCACACCCAGGACCTGGTCTAACCTCACACCAGGACCTGGTCTAACCTCACTCCCAGGACCTGGTCAGACCTCACATCCAGGACCTGGTCTAACCTCACATCCAGGACCTGGTCAGACCTCACACCCAGGACCTGGTCTAACCTCACACCAGGACCTGGTCTAACCTCACTCCCAGGACCTGGTCAGACCTCACACCCAGGACCTGGTCTAACCTCACACCCAGGACCTGGTCTAACCTCACACCAGGACTTGGTCAGACCTCACACCCAGGACCTGGTCTAACCTCACACCCAGGACCTGGTCAGACCTCACACCCAGGACCTGGTCTAACCTCACACCCAGGACCTGGTCTAACCTCACTCCCAGGACATGGTCTAACCTCACACCCAGGACATGGTCTAACCTCACACCCAGGACCTGGTCTAACCTCACTCCCAGGATCTGGTCTAACCTCACACCCAGGACATGGTCTAACCTCACACCCAGGACCTGGTCTAACCTCACACCCAGGACCTGGTCTAACCTCACTCCCAGGACATGGTCTAACCTCACACCCAGGACATGGTCTAACCTCACACCCAGGACCTGGTCTAACCTCACTCCCAGGACCTGGTCTAACCTCACACCCAGGACCTGGTCTAACCGTAAACCCCAGCACGTTCACTCCACTCCTCAACAATCTCGTGGAGGAACCGGCTCCTCATGGACATCAGGACAGCAGGAAGTCTCTGCATCTTCCTCCGGAAACTAAAAACACATCTTTCCCGACAAAACCGTAGATAAAAACAGATTAGCACTTCAGTGGCACTTATAGCACTTTGTAGTATTTCTTTACTTTATTGATCCGCGTAGGTCACTTCTTCTCTGCATTTGACCCCTCCTTAGTGATTAAGGAGCAATGGGCTGCAGTGAAGCGCCCGGGGAACAACTGGGGGTTCAGTGTCTTGCTCAAGGACACTTCAACATGCGGGTCAGCAGGGATTGAACCGGTACCTTGTGGATGACCTCTCTCTCCTGAGCTCCTGCCGACCCTGAACGTAGTTGGCTTTCTTAAAGAAATTGTACTTTCTTGATTTTTGTTGTTCTGAGTGTGTACTCATGGTTGAATCACTTCTCGTAAGTCACCATATGTAATGTAAGATGATGTAATGTGAATGATGACATGTTAAAGCACTTTGAGTAGTGGGCAGACTAGATACGATCTATAAAGTACGGTCCATTTACCAGATAGACATGATGGCGTGACTCAGGTTGGGTTGTAGGTTGTTGCTTCATCGTAGTTGTAGTTATGGGGGTCAGGTGGTCTTCTCCAGCTCAATGATTTACCTATCAAATAATCCCGTCTTTTATTGCAGGTATTGCAGATCGCTGCACAGCTGTGAAGTATCACTTCTCTCAGCCAATCAGACTGAGGAACATCCCTCTGAACCTAACCAGGACCATCCAACAGGACGAGTGGCACCTGCTTCGTGAGTACACTGTCTATATGTATACGTATATATTTATAATATTTATATATAAATGACAAATATATATACAATATATATCATTTATAAGTTTTATATATCAATATTAGGGCTGTCAGCGTTAACACGTTAATCTATGCGATTAATTTGGCCGCGTAAACGCACTAAAATATTTTAACGCAATTAACGCAACTTTGTTTACTTCCGGTGTTCGTTGAAGTTTTTACACTCAAACCGAGTGTCAAACCGCGGCAGTACGGTTTAACACTGTTTCCGTTTTAAAAACAATTATTTCTCCGCGAAAATAAGGAGCAGAAATGAGTTTAAACTTGTGGATGAATCAGTCGGATTTCCTCCTGCTCTCCTTCCTCCTGTCTCCCCCTCTGATACACAGAGGAACGGAGGGGCGACGTGTCGGGGGACGCGGCGCGGAAAGAACTCGTCACACGAAACCTTCACCGTGATTGGTCAATCCGTTTGTCTGTCAACATTTTGGGAAAAAAACAACCAATGAACACTCAGTAAATCACAAAGGACCTCCCACCACACAGGTGAGGCTCTATAGCAGCCTGTCAGTCAGAGAGCAGAGAACACGGCGCGAGGACAATGAGCCTCATTGAATAGAGCTGAGATTGTTCTGGAATGTTTGATGTATAACACGTGGGGGTGTGTCACATGCAAACGCCTTTAAAAGGTGAATTTTTGTTTTGTTGTAAAATGTATAAAATGAGCCCAGCCTCCAGAGGGTTAACGTGACATATGTGAATGCCAGTCAGTTACCAAGGCCACTGGTTCTGCTGCTGTTCAGTGGTAAAGATGACAGGACCAATGGGGTCTCTAATATACTTTTTTTTCCCTTCTAATCTGATGTTTCACTGAAGAAACAATTTATCATCCACAATATTAAATACCTCGCTGGCACTTTATAGGTAGGAGCCTCTTTGAAAACACAGCTCTGTGTGAAGTTTGGTCTTTAAAAAGAATGAACTTTTAACTTTTAACTTTTAATTGCGATTAATCGCGATTAATGAATTTCAAAATGTGCGATTAATTAGTTACTTTTTTTTAATCGATTGACAGCCCTAATAAATATATATATATATGTAGAAATGACAAACCGTGACAACCTAATTCACAACAGGCCTTTTCTCTGAATCCTGAGACCAGTGAATTAGTGTCTGAATAAATGGACTGGGAACACCTGGACCGGGTGTCTATAACTGACTGTAGACGTGTGAATAATCTCTTGCCTTCCACCTGTAGACCTGCGGCGCATCACAGTCGGGTTTCTTGGCATGGCGGCGGCGGTCCTGCTTTGTGGGACCATCGTGGTGTCGGTCGGGTTCTTTTGGGAGGAGAGTTTGACGCAGCACGTCTCCGGATTACTGTTCCTCATGGCAGGTACCTGAGAGAGAGGTGGTGATAGTTGTTGTACACGTTATACTGATAAATAATATAGTGAACTATTAATGACCAGAAAATACTACAAACACATTCAACAGGTGGTGCCGAATATCCTGTTTCTAGAAACCCTCTGAACAGAAACCGGTCTGGACCGGAGCAGCTCACCAGCTTCCGTTTCCACCGGGATCCAGCCTTTGTGCTCTTGAGACTCTGCAGGCTCAACATACCTGGTTGAGAGACTACCCTCACCTGGTGGTTCCCCCTCTGACCTGGTTGAGAGACTACTGTAACGTAATTCAGAATTGAACAGCCTGGAAGAGCTTCTACAATAATACGATCCACAATCCCCTGTAGTTCTCTCCTTTAGGGAGACGTGTATTCACTGATCAAAAGCAAAGTACAAACGCTCACCAGCGATTGCAATCACATGGGGAGCTCTCCTCAACATGCAAGTCGAGCCCAAAAACCACACTTCCTCCTCAGCACATCAAGATTCCATCTTTTATACCCAGATCTCGTCACAGGTGCATATCCCACCCCCCTTACCCCCGGGTGGGGGCTGTCTGTTGGCCGTGCCTCTTGGTATGTGTAAATACTGATAACAAGTGTGAATGTTGAATACTGTCAGGCGTGTAGCTGCCCTTGAGCTGCAGACACAATATCTTTCTCTCCTCACAGGCAAAGTGCCGTCTCTTCTGATGTTTTGCCGGAACCTAGACATTACGGTCCCTTCAATAAATCAGATTAATATTAACACTACCCTAACCTGGTGGTTCCCCCTCTGACCTGGTTTAGAGACTACCCTCACCTGGTGGTTCCCCCTCTGACCTGGTTTAGAGACTACCCTCACCTGGTGGTTCCCCCTCTGACCTGGTTAAGAGACTACCCTCACCTGGTGGTTCCCCCTCTGACCTGGTTTAGAGACTACCCTCACCTGGTGGTTCCCCTCTGACCTGGTTAAGAGACTACCCTCACCTGGTGGTTCCCCCTCTGACCTGGTTAAGAGACTACCCTCACCTGGTGGTTCCCCCTCTGACCTGGTGAAGAGACTACCCTCACCTGGTGGTTCCCCCTCTGACCTGGTTTAGAGACTACCCTCACCTGGTGGTTCCCCCTCTGACCTGGTTGAGAGACTACCCTCACCTGGTGGTTCCCCCTCTGACCTGGTTGAGAGACTACCCTCACCTGGTGGTTCCCCCTCTGACCTGGTTTAGAGACTACCCTCACCTGGTGGTTCCTCCTCTGGCCTGGTTTAGAGACTACCCTCACCTGGTGGTTCCCCCTCTGACCTGGTTGAGAGACTACCCTCACCTGGTGGTTCCCCCTCTGACCTGGTTGAGACTACCCTCACCTGGTGGTTCCCCTCTGACCTGGTTGAGACTACCCTCACCTGGTGGTTCCCCTCTGACCTGGTTGAGACTACCCTCACCTGGTGGTTCCCCTCTGACCTGGTTTGAGACTACCCTCACCTGGTGGTTCCCCTCTGACCTGGTTTGAGACTACCCTCACCTGGTGGTTCCCCCTCTGACCTGGTTTAGAGACTACCCTCACCTGGTGGTTCCCCCTCTGACCTGGTGAAGAGACTACCCTCACCTGGTGATTCCCCCTCTGACCTGGTTTAGAGACTACCATCACCTGGTGGTTCCCCCTCTGACCTGGTTGAGGGACTACCCTCACCTGGTGGTTCCCCTCTGACCTGGTTTGAGACTACCCTCACCTGGTGGTTCCCCCTCTGACCTGGTTTCGAGACTACCCTCACCTGGTGGTTCCCCCTCTGACCTGGTTTAGAGACTACCCTCACCTGGTGGTTCCCCCTCTGACCTGGTGAAGAGACTACCCTCACCTGGTGGTTCCCCCTCTGACCTGGTTTAGAGACTACCCTCACCTGGTGGTTCCCCCTCTGACCTGGTGAAGAGATTACCCTCACCTGGTGGTTCCCCCTCTGACCTGGTTGAGAGACTACCCTCACCTGGTGGTTCCCCCTCTGACCTGGTTTAGAGACTACCTCACCTGGTGGTTCCCCTCTGACCTGGTTTCGAGACTACCCTCACCTGGTGGTTCCCCTCTGACCTGGTTGAGACTACCCTCACCTGGTGGTTCCCCCTCTGACCTGGTTTCGAGACTACCTTCACCTGGTGGTTCCCCCTCTGACCTGGTGAAGAGACTACCCTCACCTGGTGGTTCCCCCTCTGACCTGGTTTAGAGACTACCCTCACCTGGTGGTTCCCCCTCTGTCCTGGTTGAGACTACCTCACCTGGTGGTTCCCCTCTGACCTGGTTTAGAGACTACCCTCACCTGGTGGTTCCCCTCTGACCTGGTGGAGACTACCCTCACCTGGTGGTTCCCCCTCTGACCTGGTTTAGAGACTACCCTCACCTGGTGGTTCCCCCTCTGACCTGGTTGAGAGACTACCCTCACCTGGTGGTTCCCCCTCTGACCTGGTTTCGAGACTACCCTCACCTGGTGGTTCCCCCTCTGACCTGGTTTAGAGACTACCCTCACCTGGTGGTTCCCCCTCTGACCTGGTTTAGAGACTACCCTCACCTGGTGGTTCCCCCTCTGACCTGGTGAAGAGACTACCCTCACCTGGTGGTTCCCCCTCTGACCTGGTGAAGAGACTACCCTCACCTGGTGGTTCCCCCTCTGACCTGGTTGAGACTACCCTCACCTGGTGGTTCCCCCTCTGACCTGGTTTAGAGACTACCCTCACCTGGTGGTTCCCCCTCTGACCTGGTTTAGAGACTACCCTCACCTGGTGGTTCCCCCTCTGACCTGGTGAAGAGACTACCCTCACCTGGTGGTTCCCCCTCTGACCTGGTTGAGAGACTACCCTCACCTGGTGGTTCCCCCTCTGACCTGGTTTAGAGACTACCCTCACCTGGTGGTTCCCCCTCTGACCTGGTGGAGAGACGACCCTCACCTGGTGGTTCCCCCTCTGACCTGGTTTAGAGACTACCCTCACCTGGTGGTTCCCCCTCTGACCTGGTTTCGAGACTACCCTCACCTGGTGGTTCCCCCTCTGACCTGGTTTCGAGACTACCCTCACCTGGTGGTTCCCCCTCTGACCTGGTTTAGAGACTACCCTCACCTGGTGGTTCCCCCTCTGACCTGGTTTAGAGACTACCCTCACCTGATGGTTCCCCCTCTGGTCTGTGATGCAGGTTCTGAATGTTTGTACTAAGAGTTTTTTCTTCCCGTTTCCTTCAGGGATCTTTTGCACCATCTCTCTGTGTACGTATGCAGCCAGTGTGACCTATGACCTCTCCAGAACCCCCCCCTTCATCTACGGTCTGCCAGCTGATGTGGATCACGGCTATGGCTGGTCTCTCTGCTGTGCCTGGGCCAGTCTGGGTCTCACGGTGGCCGCCGGCTGCCTCGGTACCATCTTCCCCTTCCTGAGCCGGGCCGGAGCTCTGCGCTCCAAAACGGCCCGCCAGTCCTCCGTCTGAGGCACCGGCTGTCAACCAATCAGAGGAGGAGAAGCCGGAGGGCTTGACGACGGAGACCTTGGTTTGTTGAGCTGCACCTGGTTTATGTGACCTGGGTTCTGCACAGACCGGTGGCAAGGGGTCAGCATCCAGGTGGAGCTGCAGGAGGTCAGCACCGGCTTCTAAAATGTCTTCAATGAATTGCTCTTCGGTCATCGAGTCGCTCGACTGCGTCTGAACTGCGTGTCTCTGCTGCCCTCCGGTGGTTCAGCTCCTCAACTGACTGCAGTGATGAGCAGCTGCACTCCAGCACACTGACGTCCCCGTTAGGTGTGGTTACAGGTGTGTGTGGTGTGACCAGAAGCTGTAGGAGCTAGCATGCTAACAGGCTCACAGAGTCACTGTTTGCCAGGAACTGCAGCCAATCAGCATCCTTCTCCTCTGCTTCTCGCCTGCAGCTGTAAACGAACACATGAACTTATTTCCAGAGAGAAAACCACTTCACAGGTTTGTGAAGATCCCCCTTCAGTGGCTCTACTTCCTGAACTCCTCTACCAAAACAAGAGCATGACATGTAGAACTGGAGCTGTCGTGGGTCACAGCTGTGCAGAGGGTCCAGACCCCCACTGAGAGATAAGGATTATTCCCTGTCCCACAAAGCAGAGCGCTTCATTTGGTCTGGGGCTTTTTCTTTTCTAACTTTCAAACATTAACATAAAAAAATTCTCTCACAAAAAAACTTCAGTCCCGTCTTTTAGGAATCATCGTCACATTAAGCAGATTTATTGTTTCACTGCATCTTCAGGCTGTGAAGATTAGTTCCTGAGAGCAAACTGTAAATACTGAATACATTTAAACTGTAAATACTGAATACATTTAAACTGTAAATACTGAATACATTTAAACTGTAAATATGAAATACATTTAAACTGTAAATACTAAATACATTTAAACTGTAAATACTGAATACATTTAAACTGTAAATACTGAATACATTTAAACTGTAAATATTAAATACATTTAAACTGTAAATACTAAATACATTTAAACTGTAAATACGAAATACATTTAAACTGTCAATATTAAATACATTTAAATTGTAAATACTAAATACATTTAAACTGTAAATACTAAATACATTCAAACTGTAAATACTGAATACATTTAAACTGTAAATACTAAATACATTTAAACTGTAAATACTAAATACATTCAAACTGTAAATACTGAATACATTTAAACTGTAAATACTAAATACATTTAAACTGTAAATACTAAATACATTCAAACTGTAAATACTGAATACATTTAAACTGTAAATACTAAATACATTTAAACAGTAAATATTAAATACATTCAAATCTAGCTGTCGTCTAAAGGGTCGTAGGGAAGTGTTGAGTCTGGTGATGTGTTCCGTGGAGCTTGTCTCTGAGCGTTGGGGTTCTGCCGTGTTTTGGTTCTGCCGTGTTTTGGTTCTGCCGTGTTTTGGTTCTGCCGTGTGTTGGTTCTGCCGTGACAGTTTTCCTAAAGTCTTGCAGCACATGGCATCATGATGAGTCCTGAGTCTGGTGGCCGTAGCTCTCTCACCTGGAGATAAAGTCAAGTGTTTTTACCTGATCAGAGAGCAGATGATGGAACACGGGGATCGTGTCTGGAGAACATCTGGAACATCGATCAGAGAACGTCTCAGAGTCCCTTAACACTGGATCTGGTTCACCAGTCGGCTGGTCGGAGATCAGGCCGGTGGATTTGATCTTGTCCTCACACAGGAAGTCCAGGTGTGAACAGGAAGTCCAGGTGTGACCAGGTGACCAGGTGTATGAACTGAACGCTGCTGCTTGGTGCTTCAGTATTTATTCAATTTAGGAGTTAGGCTTCAGTCTTCAGCTCAGCCTCCTGCAGGCTGGATGCCCCTCCTGACCCTCTGATGCCCCTCCCTTACCATCTGATGCCCCTCCCTGACCCTCTGATGCCCCTCCCTTACCATCTGATGCCCCTCCCTTACCCCCTGATGCCCCTCCCTTACCCTCTGATGCCCCTCCTACCCCTGATGCCCTCCCTTACCCTCTGATGCCCCTCCTTACCCCTGATGTCCCTCCTTGCCCTCTGATGCCCCTCCCTTACCCCCTGATGCCCCTCCCTTACCCTCTGATGCCCCTCCCTTACCCTCTGATGCCCCTCCCTTACCCTCTGATGCCCCTCCCTTACCCTCTGATGCCCCTCCCTTACCCTCTGATGCCCCTCCCTTACCCTCTGATGCCCTCCCTTACCCTCTGATGCCCTCCCTTACCCCCTGATGCCCCTCCCTTACCCTCTGATGCCCCTCCCTTACACTCTGATGCCCCTCCCTTACCCCCTGATGCCCCTCCCTTCCCCCCTGGAGCTCCATGGTAACCTATTGCCCCCCCTGCTGTTCAGCTGTAAATAAACCATATAATCTTCACCAGACTGATCTTCTCTCTTGTTCTTTTACAGATATGTGTTATATCTGCAGCACTTTATTTGATGTTAGTATTTTGTTATTTTATTCACAAGTAGTATTGTTTCATTATTCTGGTTTGCTTATTTAGGTTTTGTTGATATATTAGGATTGTTTTTCTTTTGATAGTTTTTAGTTTAGTTTGATTCTTTGTTGTTATACTTCTCTTGCTTGTTCAGTAGGACACACCCAGCATGCACCTGGGTTACATGTAGTACATGCCCAGCATGCACCTGGGTTACATGTAGTACACACCCAGCATGCACCTGGGTTACATGTAGTACACGCCCAGCATGCACCTGGGTTACATGTAGTACACGCCCAGCATGCACCTGGGTTACATGTAGTACACACCCAGCATGCACCTGGGTTACATGTAGTACACGCCCAGCATGCACCTGGGTTACATGTAGTACACGCCCAGCATGCACCTGGGTTACATGTAGTACACGCCCAGCATGCACCTGGGTTACATGTAGTACACACCCAGCATGCACCTGGGTTACATGTAGTACACACCCAGCATGCACCTGGGTTACATGTAGTACACGCCCAGCATGCACCTGGGTTACATGTAGTACACGCCCAGCATGCACCTGGGTTACATGTAGTACACACCAGCATGCACCTGGGTTACATGTAGTACACGCCCAGAATGCACCTGGGTTACATGTAGTACACGCCCAGCATGCACCTGGGTTACATGTCCCAGCATGCACCTGGGTTACATGTAGTACACACCCAGCATGCACCTGGGTTACATGTAGTACACACCCAGCATGCACCTGGGTTACATGTAGTACACACCCAGCATGCACCTGGGTTACATGTAGTACACGCCCAGCATGCACCTGGGTTACATGTAGTACACGCCCAGCATGCACCTGGGTTACATGTAGTACACACCCAGCATGCACCTGGGTTACATGTAGTACACGCCCAGCATGCACCTGGGTTACATGTAGTACACACCCAGCATGCACCTGGGTTACATGTAGTACACGCCCAGCATGCACCTGGGTTACATGTAGTACACGCCCAGCATGCACCTGGGTTACATGTAGTACACCCAGCATGCACCTGGGTTACATGTAGTACACACCCAGCATGCACCTGGGTTACATGTAGTACACACCCAGCATGCAAATGGGTTACATGTAGTACAGACCCAGCATGCACCTGGGTTACATGTAGTACACACCCAGCATGCACCTGGGTTACATGTAGTACACACCCAGCATGCACCTGGGTTACATGTAGTACACGCCCAGCATGCACCTGGGTTACATGTAGTACACGCCCAGCATGCACCTGGGTTACATGTAGTACACACCCAGCATGCACCTGGGTTACATGTAGTACACACCCAGCATGCACCTGGGTTACATGTAGTACACGCCCAGCATGCACCTGGGTTACATGTAGTACACACCCAGCATGCACCTGGGTTACATGTAGTACACGCCCAGCATGCACCTGGGTTACATGTAGTACACGCCCAGCATGCACCTGGGTTACATGTAGTACACGCCCAGCATGCACCTGGGTTACATGTAGTACACACCCAGCATGCACCTGGGTTACATGTAGTACACGCCCAGCATGCACCTGGGTTACATGTAGTACACGCCCAGCATGCACCTGGGTTACATGTAGTACACGCCCAGCATGCACCTGGGTTACATGTAGTACACGCCCAGCATGCACCTGGGTTACATGTAGTACACGCCCAGCATGCACCTGGGTTACATGTAGTACATGCCCAGCATGCACCTGGGTTACATGTAGTACACACCCAGCATGCACCTGGGTTACATGTAGTACACACCCAGCATGCACCTGGGTTACATGTAGTACACCCAGCATGCACCTGGGTTACATGTAGTACACGCCCAGCATGCACCTGGGTTACATGTAGTACACACCCAGCATGCACCTGGGTTACATGTAGTACATGCCCAGCATGCACCTGGGTTACATGTAGTACACACCCAGCATGCACCTGGGTTACATGTAGTACACACCCAGCATGCACCTGGGTTACATGTAGTACACGCCCAGCATGCACCTGGGTTACATGTAGTACACCCAGCATGCACCTGGGTTACATAGTACCCAGCATGCACCTGGGTTACATGTAGTACACGCCCAGCATGCACCTGGGTTACATGTAGTACACACCCAGCATGCACCTGGGTTACATGTAGTACACGCCCAGCATGCACCTGGGTTACATGTAGTACACGCCCAGCATGCACCTGGGTTACATGTAGTACACGCCCAGCATGCACCTGGGTTACATGTAGTACACGCCCAGCATGCACCTGGGTTACATGTAGTACACACCAGCATGCACCTGGGTTACATGTAGTACACGCCCAGCATGCACCTGGGTTACATGTAGTACACGCCCAGCATGCACCTGGGTTACATGTAGTACACCCAGCATGCACCTGGGTTACATGTAGTACACGCCAGCATGCACCTGGGTTACATGTAGTACACGCCCAGCATGCACCTGGGTTACATGTAGTACACGCCCAGCATGCACCTGGGTTACATGGTACACACCAGCATGCACCTGGGTTACATGTAGTACACACCCAGCATGCACCTGGGTTACATGTAGTACACACCAGCATGCACCTGGGTTACATGTAGTACACACCCAGCATGCACCTGGGTTACATGTAGTACACACCCAGCATGCACCTGGGTTACATGTAGTACACACCAGCATGCACCTGGGTTACATGTAGTACACGCCCAGCATGCACCTGGGTTACATGTAGTACACACCCAGCATGCACCTGGGTTACATGTAGTACACCCAGCATGCACCTGGGTTACATGTAGTACAGCCCAGCATGCACCTGGGTTACATGTAGTACACACCAGCATGCACCTGGGTTACATGTAGTACACACCCAGCATGCACCTGGGTTACATGTAGTACACGCCCAGCATGCACCTGGGTTACATGTAGTACACCCAGCATGCACCTGGGTTACATGTAGTACACCCAGCATGCACCTGGGTTACATGGAGTACACGCCCAGCATGCACCTGGGTTACATGTAGTACACACCCAGCATGCACCTGGGTTACATGTAGTACACGCCCAGCATGCACCTGGGTTACATGTAGTACACGCCCAGCATGCACCTGGGTTACATGTAGTACACCCAGCATGCACCTGGGTTACATGTAGTACACGCCCAGCATGCACCTGGGTTACATGTAGTACAGCCCAGCATGCACCTGGGTTACATGTAGTACACGCCCAGCATGCACCTGGGTTACATGTAGTACACGCCCAGCATGCACCTGGGTTACATGTAGTACACGCCCAGCATGCACCTGGGTTACATGTAGTACACGCCCAGCATGCACCTGGGTTACATGTAGTACACGCCCAGCATGCACCTGGGTTACATGTAGTACACGCCCAGCATGCACCTGGGTTACATGTAGTACACGCCCAGCATGCACCTGGGTTACATGTAGTACACGCCCAGCATGCACCTGGGTTACATGTAGTACACACCCAGCATGCACCTGGGTTACATGTAGTACACGCCCAGCATGCACCTGGGTTACATGTAGTACACGCCCAGCATGCACCTGGGTTACATGTAGTACACGCCCAGCATGCACCTGGGTTACATGTAGTACAGACCCAGCATGCACCTGGGTTACATGTAGTACACACCCAGCATGCACCTGGGTTACATGTAGTACACCCAGCATGCACCTGGGTTACATGTAGTACACGCCCAGCATGCACCTGGGTTACATGTAGTACACACCAGCATGCACCTGGGGTACATGTAGTACATACCCAGCATTCACCTGGGGTACATGTAGTACACCCAGCATGCACCTGGGTTACATGTAGTACACGCCCAGCATGCACCTGGGTTACATGTAGTACACGCCCAGCATGCACCTGGGTTACATGTAGTACAGACCCAGCATGCACCTGGGTTACATGTAGTACACACCCAGCATGCACCTGGGTTACATGTAGTACACACCCAGCATGCACCTGGGTTACATGTAGTACACACCCAGCATGCACCTGGGTTACATGTAGTACAGACCCAGCATGCACCTGGGTTACATGTAGTACACACCCAGCATGCACCTGGGTTACATGTAGTACACCCAGCATGCACCTGGGTTACATGTAGTACACGCCCAGCATGCACCTGGGTTACATGTAGTACAGACCCAGCATGCACCTGGGTTACATGTAGTACACGCCCAGCATGCACCTGGGTTACATGTAGTACAGCCCAGCATGCACCTGGGTTACATGTAGTACACGCCCAGCATGCACCTGGGTTACATGTAGTACACACCCAGCATGCACCTGGGTTACATGTAGTACACACCAGCATGCACCTGGGTTACATGTAGTACACCCAGCATGCACCTGGGTTACATGTAGTACACGCCCAGCATGCACCTGGGTTACATGTAGTACACGCCCAGCATGCACCTGGGTTACATGTAGTACACACCCAGCATGCACCTGGGTTACATGTAGTACACGCCCAGCATGCACCTGGGTTACATGTAGTACCCAGCATGCACCTGGGTTACATGTAGTACACGCCCAGCATGCACCTGGGTTACATGTAGTACACGCCCAGCATGCACCTGGGTTACATGTAGTACACGCCCAGCATGCACCTGGGTTACATGTAGTACACCCAGCATGCACCTGGGTTACATGTAGTACACGCCCAGCATGCACCTGGGTTACATGTAGTACACACCCAGCATGCACCTGGGTTACATGTAGTACACGCCCAGCATGCACCTGGGTTACATGTAGTACACACCCAGCATGCACCTGGGTTACATGTAGTACACGCCCAGCATGCACCTGGGTTACATGTAGTACACACCCAGCATGCACCTGGGTTACATGTAGTACACACCCAGCATGCACCTGGGTTACATGTAGTACACACCCAGCATGCACCTGGGTTACATGTAGTACACACCCAGCATGCACCTGGGTTACATGTAGTACACGCCCAGCATGCACCTGGGTTACATGTAGTACACGCCCAGCATGCACCTGGGTTACATGTAGTACACGCCCAGCATGCACCTGGGTTACATGTAGTACACCCAGCATGCACCTGGGTTACATGTAGTACACGCCCAGCATGCACCTGGGTTACATGTAGTACATGCCCAGCATGCACCTGGGTTACATGTAGTACACGCCCAGCATGCACCTGGGTTACATGTAGTACACGCCCAGCATGCACCTGGGTTACATGTAGTACACACCCAGCATGCACCTGGGTTACATGTAGTACAGACCCAGCATGCACCTGGGTTACATGTAGTACACGCCCAGCATGCACCTGGGTTACATGTAGTACACACCCAGCATGCAAATGGGTTACATGTAGTACAGACCCAGCATGCACCTGGGTTACATGTAGTACACACCCAGCATGCACCTGGGTTACATGTAGTACACGCCCAGCATGCACCTGGGTTACATGTAGTACACGCCCAGCATGCACCTGGGTTACATGTAGTACACACCCAGCATGCAAATGGGTTACATGTAGTACAGACCCAGCATGCACCTGGGTTACATGTAGTACACGCCCAGCATGCACCTGGGTTACATGTAGTACACGCCCAGCATGCACCTGGGTTACATGTAGTACACGCCCAGCATGCACCTGGGTTCAATTCAATTAAATTCAGTTTATTTGTATAGCCCATCCATCCATTCTCATCTGCTTATTCCGGGGTCGGGTCTTGGGGGCAGCAGACCCAGCAGGTTGACCCAGACTTCCCTCTCGCCCGCAACACTTTCCAGCTCATTGTGGGGGATCCCGAGGCGTTCCCAGGCCAGCCGGGAGATATAATCTCTCCAGCGTGTCCTGGGTCTTCCCCGGGTCTCCTCCCAGTAGGACGTGCCTGGAAAACCTCTAACGGGAGGCGTCCAGGAGGCGTCCGAATCAGATGCCCGAACCACCTCAGCTGACTCCTTTCGATGCGAAGGAGTAGCGGCTCGACTCCAAGCTCCCTCCTGATGTCCGAGCTCCTTACCCGATCTCTAAGGCTGAGCCCGGCCACCCTACGGAGGAAACTAATTTTGGCCGCTTGTATTCGCGACCTCGTTCTTTCGGTCACTACCCAAAGTTCATGACCATAGGTGAGGATTGGAACGTAGACCGACCAGTAAATTGAGAGCTTCGCCTTTCGGCTCAGCTCTCTCTTCACCAAGACAGACCGGTACAGCGCCTGTTTCACTGCTGCAGCTGCACCGATCCGCCTGTCGATCTCCCGCTCCATCTTACCCTCACTCGTGAACAAGACCCCGAGATACTTGAACTCCTTTGCTTGGGGCAGGCACTCTGTCCCCACCTGGAGGGAGTGATCCATCGGTTTCCGGCAGAGCACCATGGCCTCAGATTTGGCGGTGCTGACTCTCATCCCTGCCGCTTCACACTCGGCAGCAAAATGCCCCAGTGAGTGCCGGAGGTCATGGTCTGAGGATGCTAACAGGACCACATCATCTGCAAACAGAAGAGAGGCGATCCCAAGACCCCCAAACCTGAACTGCTCCACCCCCAGGCTGCGCCTAGATATCCTGTCCATGAAAATCACAAACAGGACCGGTGATAAAGGGCAGCCCTGGCGGAGACCAACACCCACCGGGAACGTGTCTGACTTACTGCCGAGGATGCGAACACAGCTCCTACTGCAGGCGTACAGAGACCGGATAGCCGTAGCAACGGGTCCGGAACCCCATACCCCCGCAGCACCCCCCACAACAATTCCCGAGGGACCCGGTCGAAAGCCTTCTCCAAGTCCACAAAACACATGAAGACTGGTTGGGCAAACTCCCAGGACCCCTCGATGACCCTTGCGAGGGTGAAGAGCTGGTCCACAGTTCCACGACCGGGACGGAATCCGCACTGCTGGTCTTGAATCCGAGGTATAGCCCAATTTCACAAATTACAAATTTGTCTCAGAGTGCTTTACAATCTGATCACCCTTTACAATGTAACTGCTGACCCCTAGTGGTCACCCTTATATTGTAATTGCTGACCCCTAGTGGTCACACTTTATATTGTAACTGCTGACCCCGAGTGGTCACCCTTTACATTGTAACTGCTGACCCCTAGTGGTCACCCTTATATTGTAACTGCTGACCCCTAGTGGTCACCCTTATATTGTAACTGCTGACCCCTAGTAGTCACCCTTTACATTGTAACTGCTGACCCCTAGTGGTCACCCTTTACATTGTAACTGCTGACTCCTAGTGGTCACCCTTTACATTGTAACTGCTGACCCCTAGTGGTCACCCTTTACAGTGTAACTGCTGACCCCTAGTGGTCACCCTTTACATTGTAACTGCTGACCCCTAGTGGTCACCCTTATATTGTAACTGCTGACCCCTAGTGGTCACCCTTTACATTGTAACTGCTAACCCCTAGTGGTCACTCTTATATTGTAACTGCTGACCCCTAGTGGTCACCCTTTACATTGTAACTGCTGACCCCTAGTGGTCACCCTTATATTGTAACTGCTGACCCCTAGTGGTCACCCTTATATTGTAACTGCTGACCCCTTGTGGTCACCCTTTACATTGTAACTGCTAACCCCTAGTGGTCACCCTTTATAGTGTAACTGCTGACCCCTAGTGGTCACTCTTTATAGTGTAACTGTTGACCCCTAGTGGTCACCCTTTATAGTGTCTAGTTACTGGTTTCTCTTCGCACCAGTTGGTGAACCAGTTCATTGCCCACTTCGTTTGGTGTTGTTGTGCAACATTTCATAGGTCTCCCCTTCTTTCTTCTCTATGGTAGCATGACGTCCAGCTGAAGTTTCCTCTTCGGCTAACCACCCATCTTAAGTCCCCAGAAGTCCCCAGAAACATTTTTGTGACTGTCAGCCTGAACTGACTAACGGTCATGCAAAATCTACCGTGATTGTGATTTGATTATGATTAAAGTCCACCTTTGAATGCTTGATTTCATCTACCCGTATTATAGTAGAAAGAAATGTGGGCCTGTGAAGTGGGAAAGAAGTGATCTGACCAGAACTCTGTAGCCCACTGCTCATTCCAACTGTCAGAGGAAGGGGTGCATTGTGGGTAATGTTGGCTGAGATGGTGTTGTTCCACATTTTCAACAAAGAAGAAGAATATGTGGATACATCTGTTTAAACCTACCCCCTCCACCCTCCTAGGCGAAGAAGTACACCTGTCCTCTGAAGTCTCCAGGGATCCGTCCGACCTCAGCGAGGCCTGGGACCATGCGGCACCCGACACCGCTGCAGAACGAACCCCGAAAGATCAGTTACAGCCGCATCCCGGACAGCGAGGCCGAGGGGGGAGCGATCTCGGCACCCAATTCGCCTCGGACCCCCCTGACTCCGCCCCCGGCCTCCGCCACCTCCACAGACCTGAGCAGTGTGTTCGACTCGCCACAAGGTCCCAGCAGCCCCTTTCACTCCAGTAAGGCTACCCTTACAGAGCGTCTGGTTACAGAGCGTCTGGTATTGGTTACATAGCATCTGGTGTTGGTTACAGAGCGACTGGTATTGGTTACAGAGCGTCTGGTATTGGTTACATAGCATCTGGTGTTGGTTACAGAGCGTCTGGTATTGGTTACAGAGTGACTGGTATTGGTTACAGAGCATCTGGTATTGGTTACAGAGCGTCTGGTATTGGTTACATAGCGTCTGGTGTTGGTTACAGAGCGTCTGGTTACAGAGCGTCTGGTATTGGTTACAGAGCGTCTGGTGTTGGTTACAGAGCGACTGGTTATAGAGTGTCTGGTTACAGAGCGACTGGTTACAGAGCGTCTGGTGTTGGTTACAGAGCGTCTGGTATTGGTTACAGAGCGCCTGGTGTTGGTTATAGAGCATCTGGTATTGGTTACAGAGCGCCTGGTGTTGGTTATAGAGCGTCTGGTGTCCGGTTACAGAGCGTCTGGTTACAGAGCGTCTGGTTACAGAGCGTCTGGTGTTGGTTACAGAGCGCCTGGTGTTGGTTATAGAGCGTCTGGTGTCCGGTTACAGAGCGTCTGGTTACAGAGCGTCTGGTGTTGGTTACAGAGCGCCTGGTGTTGGTTATAGAGCGTCTGGTGTCCGGTTACAGAGCGTCTGGTGTTGGTTACAGAGCGTCTGGTTACAGAGCGTCTGGTGTTGGTTACAGAGCGTCTGGTTACAGAGCGTCCGGTTAAAGGTGGTCTCTCTGGTCTCAGGGTCCTCCTCGGTCTCCTCCATGGTGAGTTTCAGTCGTGGTCCTGAGGAGCTCCCGGTTCCTCCTCCTGTTCCTCCTCGCAGACGTCCGGAGTCGGCTCCTGCAGACTCCTCCCCCTCCAAGGTAAGCCGGATGAGGCGCTCTAAAGTCCTCTGGTCTGTTGTGTGCTAGAGCGCCGTGTGTCCTCTGAGGAGATCTGACCTGAGCTTCCTGTCTCGTGACTTTGAAGGTCGTCAGAGGTCACAGGGTCAGTGTTTCTACCAGGTGTAACTTGATGTTGGTTACTCACGCTGCCCCCCCCCCCCCCCTCTCTGCTCCTGTCTCAGATGATGTCACAGTTGGACAGCCCCCCTGCTGTCCCCCCTCGGCAGCCCACCTATAAGTTCCTCCCCCCTCGTTACTCCTCGTCTCTGTCCTCTTCGTCGCCCCCTGACAGCCCCCCCTCTCTGCCTCCCCGGGAGCCTCTCAGCTCCCCTCTATACCTCCTCCCCCCTCCTCAAGGCCGCCCTCGTTGTGACCTGCAGGCCTTCTTCCCTTCCACCACCTCCTCCTCACCCTCCATCAGCTCTGCCCCCGCTGCCTCCTCCTCCCCACCCCCCATTCCTCCTCTCACTCCCATCACCCCCAGCCCTTCCTCCAAGAAGATGCCCCTCCCCCTCCTCCCCCTCGACGGCCCCCCGGTGCCTCCCCGGCACACCGTCCCCAAACCTCCTCCCAAGACCTACAAGAGGGAGTGTCTGGCCCCCGCCCCCATGTTGGACCCGCCCTCTGCACTGTGATTGGACAGCCAGGACTTCCTAAGGGAGGGGGACAGCCTGCTGAGGAGGCGGAGCTTGATGAGCTACACTACACGTGATTGAATGAAAACAAACAAAACAATGGATTGAAAGACAAACGTCTGATTGATGGTCAGATGTTGAATAAAGATCACGTGACCTGAGAACTGATCCTCCAGCTGCAGAACTTTGGAGAACATTCACCTGTCAGACCTGATGAACAGAAAGGATTGTGGGTAACGTAGTGTTCCACGGACTGAAGAGGACTCTGGGTCTGAGGTGCCTTCAGGTACTTGACCAGAACCAAAGAGGTACTGTATGGGTTCTGGTGGACCTGATGTTTCTCTGGTTGTTTCTGAATGTCTTTGAAACAAGGGAATAAACGTGTTGGTAAAGTGAGCTGGACGAGAGAACCCTCCTTCATCTTCATCATCATCATCATCATCCTGACTGACTCAGTCACCTTTAACCATCAATAAATATCAAAATAATATAACCTGCTTGATTCTGATTGGTCAGATGATGCGTGGCCATCAGTCCCTCATCCCAGAATATATTGATTATTTATTTACTATTTTATCTCCATCCATCCTATCCTAACCTGCCCTGGTCCCCCGAACCTGCCCTGCTCCCCCTAACCTATAGTCTGCCCGCAGAGGTCAGCAGGCGTACATTGCGCGTGTCAGGGGGTCAAAAACTTCGGCCTGAATTTTGGAGCCTTTTTGGGGGTGCTAAAAATCGAAACACACCTCAGGCTCACAGTGCCCCTTCCCACTTGACCTCTGGAGAAAAAAGATTTCAGTTCTGACCTTCGATCGCAGAGTTATGATTTATTAAAAAATGTATTAAATGTAGTCCAATCCTCCCATGACAGTTTTTTGCCACCAGAGGGCATCGGGTCATTCAGCATACATTCCCGGCCCATAAAAGTGTATGTCAAATGACCCATGTCATTAAACTGTGTCATTTCGACTACATCTGTATGGGCCGGCCGTGTCTGCCAATTTACCCTAACTGTTGCTCTACTAAGGGAGGAAGATGGTCAATTTGCAAGAAAAGTACCCAGGATCAGGGGCACATCTCCTAGGGGCACATCAGTCAGGGATGTCTGAACCCATGGTCCTTGACCCTGTATTTTTATTCTCAATATTCACTTCAAAAAAAGCTTTAGAAGGCTTGGCTAATGGTTAGCATGTGGCTATAGCGATTTTTCAACATGCTCCAAAATGCTTGAAATTGAAACCACAGAGTCCCCAGGGTGGCGTGACTAACATACTCAAAGAACTAAGCTCTAGACCCTTCTCTAGGCACTTCCGGTTTAGCATGTAACTTCCGGTTTAGCATGTAAAACGTCCAAAATGCTTGAAAATGAAACGCCAGACAGCCATGGATGCCCTGGTCCTTTATGGGACCACCTTTCCTGGGTGAAAAACAGGTAAAATGTCACTAAAAGTACCAGGAGAACCATGGTCACATTACTATAAAAGTACCCAGGAATTGAAGCACCTTTCCTGGGTACAACACAGGTGAAATGTCACTAAAAGTACCCAGGACTTGAAGCACCTTTCCTGGGTACAAAACATGTAAAATGTCACTAAAAGTACCAGGAGAACCATGGACACATTACTATGCAAGTACCCAGGACTTGAAGCACCTTTCCTGGGTACAAAACAGGTAAAATGTCACTAAAGGTACCCAGGACTTGAAGCACCTTTCCTGGGTACAAAACAGGTAAAATGTCACTAAAAGTACCCATGACTTGAAGCACCTTTCCTGGGTACAGAACATGTTAGTCAAATCCCCCTCTCAAAGATCCAGGAGGATTGGGGGACAGTGACGGTCACCAGGCATACAGGAGGATTGGGGGACAGTGAAGGTCACCAGGCATACGTCACATACAAGGCCGGACCACCAGGAGTGACTATACTGGGGTACATGTCAGTCAAATCCCCCTCTCAAAGATCCAGGAGGATTGGGGGACAGTGACGGTCACCAGGCATACATTCCATCCTAGGCCAGACCAGGAGTGACGATACGTGGGTACATGACCAGGAGGATTGGGGGACATTGACTGTCACTGGGGGGACAAAAGGCAAAATGCAATTGGTCTGTCGGGCCTCTGGAGCTTACCCCCTGACCTTGCTCACCATCCGACCCGTGGACCCCAAACTTAAGCACTGCCCTGAGTTAAAACCATTCTGCCGAATTTTTTTCGTTTCGGACCCCTGGTGATATAAAAGTTTTTTTCTTTTCGTTTATACCACCAGGGGCCCGAAACGAAAAAAAATTTGTAGGAGGGTTTTAACTCAGGGATGGGTGCTATGTGGGTGCACGGGGTCGGAGGGTGAGCAAGGTCATGGAGTAAGCTCCAGAGGCCCCACAGAAGAATGGAATGTTGCCTTTTGTCCCCCCGGTGACAGTATATGTCCCCCAATCCTCCCTGGATCTTTGACTCACATTTACCCAAGTAAAGTCACTATTGGTTCGGCCTTGGAGGGGATGTATGCCTGGTGACAGTCACTGTCCCCCAATCCTCCCTGGTTCTTTGAGAGGGGGATTTGACTAACATTTACCCAAGTATAGAGTCCTTTGTATGGGTGGAAGATGGTCACTTTAGCATGCAAGTACCCAGGATTTGGGCACCTTTTCTGGGTACAAAACAGGAGAAATCCCCTTACAATAACCAGTGTCACTTGATGCCCTGAACTACTGACTCCACCTGATCTCTGTGTGGGAGGACCATGGTCAATTTAGCATGCATGTACCCAGGTTTTGGGCACCTTTTCTGGGTACAAAACAGGAGAAATCCCCTTACAATAACCAGTGTCACTTGATGCCCTGAACTACTGACACCACCTGATCTCTGTGTGGGAGGACCATGGTCAATTTAGCATGCATGTACCCAGGTTTTGGGCACCTTTTCTGGGTACAAAACAGGAGAAATCCCCTTACAATAACCAGTGTCACTTGATGCCCTGAACTACTGACTCCACCTGATCTCTGTGTGGGAGGACCATGGTCAATTTAGCATGCATGTACCCAGGATTTGGGCACCTTTTCTGGGTACAAAACAGGAGAAATCCCCTTACAATAACCAGTGTCACTTGATGCCCTGAACTACTGACTCCAACTGATCTCTGTGTGGGAGGACCATGGTCACTTTAGCATGCAAGTACCCAGGTTTTGGGCACCTTTTCTGGGTACAAAACAGGAGAAATCCCCTTATAATAACCAGTGTCACTTGATGCCCTGAACTAATAACTCCACCTGATCTCTGTGTGGGAGGACCATGGTCAATTTAGCATGCAAGTACCCAGGATTTGGGCACCTTTTCTGGGTACAAAACAGGAGAAATCCCCTTATAATAACCAGTGTCACTTGATGCCCTGAACTAATAACTCCACCTGATCTCTGTGTGGGAGGACCATGGTCAATTTAGCATGCAAGTACCCAGGATTTGGGCACCTTTTCTGGGTACAAAACAGGAGAAATCCCCTTATAATAACCAGTGTCACTTGATGCCCTGAACTAATAACTCCACCTGATCTCTGTGTGGGAGGACCATGGTCAATTTAGCATGCAAGTACCCAGGATTTGGGCACCTTTTCTGGGTACAAAACAGGAGAAATCCCCTTATAATAACCAGTGTCACTTGATGCCCTGAACTACTAACTCCACCTGATCTCTGTGTGGGAGGACCATGGTCACTTGAGCATGCAAGTACCCAGGTTTTGGGCACCTTTTCTGGGTACAAAACAGGAGAAATCCCCCTAAAATAATCAGTGTCACTTGATGCCCTGAACTACTAACTCCAACTGATCTCTGTGTGGGAGGACCATGGTCACTTTAGCATGCATGTACCCAGGATTTGGGCACCTTTTCTGGGTACAAAAGAGGTGAAATCCCCTTATAATTTGGAAATGCAAGGGAAGTTGTGTATAAACTGGGACATTTGTAAACCGTGTGTATGGGCCGGCCGAGTATGTCAAATGTCCCTAACCACTCTTTTAATTAAAAAAGAATTGCTTTAAATCAACTTAGAGTCGTGGATTCTTTTTCTAAATTAAGAGGACCATCTGTATATGAATACCCTACATTTTTGGACCATTTGCTCCAGTTTAAATGTCACTAAAAGTACCCAGGACTTGAAGCACCTTTCCTGGGTACAGAACAGGTAAAATGTCACTCAAAGTACCAGGAGAACCATGGTCACATTACTATGCAAGTACCCAGGACTTGAAGCACCTTTCCTGGGTACAGAACAGGTAAAATGTCACTAAAAGTACCCAGGACTTGAAGCACCTTTCCTGGGTACAGAACAGGTAAAATGTCACTAAAAGTACCCAGGACTTGAAGCACCTTTTCTGGGTACAAAACAGGTAAAATCCCCTTATAATAACCAGTGTCACTTGATGCCCTGAACTACTGACTCCACCTGATCTCTGTGTGGGAGGACCATGGTCACTTGAGCATGCAAGTACCCAGGTTTTGGGCACCTTTTCTGGGTACAAAACAGGAGAGGAGGACCATGGTCACTTGAGCATGCAAGTACCCAGGTTTTGGGCACCTTTTCTGGGTACAAAACAGGAGAAATCCCCTTAAAATAACCAGTGTCATTTCACATACACGGCCGGCCCATACAAGTGTATGTCAAATGACCCATTTTAGGGTCATTTCAACTACACATGTATGGGCCGGCCAAGTATGCCTATTGACCCCGTCATGATAGTAGCATGTGGCTAATTAGCGATTCTTCAACAAGCTCCAAAATGCTTGAAATTAGAACCCCAGATGGTCATGGATGCCCTGAACAACATACTCTAAGCACAAGTCTGTAGACCCTTCAGAAAGCTAACTTCCGTTAGCAGCATGCTAGCTAGCTAAAACCAACTAATCCTTAAAGAGTGTCTCCTGTTGTATACTATATCAAGTTTTTTCAAAAATGACAAATAAATAAATAAATAATAAAATAATAAATTCCCATTGGCCCATTGAAATCAATAGTCTAATGGTCACTAACAGTCTCAGCCATTCAAGAAATGAATCAAGAGCGCCATCTAGTGATTTTTCAATGTGTTACGCCAATTGACACAAAGTCACCCATTCCTCCCCGTCGATTGTATGTTGTCTGGAAATACAATGTCATCGTGGTTACTTTCCTGGATGGCCGAATACATTGCATGTATTTTTTGTGTCATAAGGGTGACTTCCCCTTACCTGCCCTGCTCCCCCCTAACCTGCCCTGCTCCCCCTAACCTGCCCAGCTCCCCCTAACCTGCCCAGCTCCCCCTAACCTGCCCTGGTCCCCCTAACCTGCCCTGCTCCCTAAACTGCCCTGCTCCCCTAACCTGCCCTGGTCCCCTAACCTGCCCTGCTCCCCTAACCTGCCCTGGTTCCCCAACCTGCCCTGCCCTAACCTGCCCCTCCCCTTACCTGCCCTGCTCGCCCCTAACCTGCCCTGCTCCCCCTAACCTGCCCTGCTCCCCCTAACCTGCCCAGCCCCTAACCTGCCCTGGTCCCCCAACCTGCCCTGCCCCCCCCTAACCTGCCCCTGGTCCCCCTAACCTGCCCTGCTCCCCCCTAACCTGCCCTGGTTCCCCTAACCTGCCCTGCTCCCCCTAACCTGCCCTACTCCCCCTAACCTGCCCTGCCCCCTAACCTGCCCTGCCCCCAACTGCTGCCCCTAACCTGCCCTGGTTCCCCTAACCTGCCCTGCTCCCCCCAACCTGCCCCTGCTCCCCTAACCTGCCCTGCTCCCCTAACCTGCCCTGCTCCCCTAAACCTGCCCTGCCCCTAAACTGCCCTGGTCCCCTAACCTGCCCTGCTCCCACTAACCTGCCCTGCTCCCCCTAAACTGCCCTGCGCCCCCCTAACCTGCCCTGCTTCCCCTAACCTGCCCTGCTCCCCCCTAACCTGCCCTGGTCCCCCTAACCTGCCCTGCTCCCCCCTAACCTGCCCTGCTCCCCTAACCTGCCCTGCTCCCCTAACCTGCCCTGGTCCCCCTAGCCTGCCCCCTAACCTGCCCTGCTCCCCCTAACCTGCCCTGCTCCCCCTAAACTGCCCTGCGCCCCCCTAACCTGCCCTGCTTCCCCTAACCTGCCCTGCCCCCTAACCTGCCCTGGTCCCCTAACCTGCCCTGCTCCCCCCTTACCTGCCCTGCTCCCCCTAACCTGCCCTGCTCCCCCCTTACCTGCCCTGCTCCCCCTAACCTGCCCTTCTCCCCCTAACCTGCCCTGCTCCCCCCTAACCTGCCCTGGTCCCCCCTAACCTGTCCTGGTCCCCCTAAACTGCCCTGCTCCCCCCTGACATGCCCTGGTCCCCCTAAACTGCCCTGCTCCCCCCTAACATGCCCTGGTCCCCCTAACCTGCCCTGGTCCCCATAACCTGCCCTGGTCCCCTAAACTGCCCTGCTCCCCTAACATGCCCTGGTCCCCTAACCTGCCCTGCTCCCCTAACCTGCCCTGCTCCCCCCTAACCTGCCCTGGTCCCCCTAACCTGCCCTGCTCCCCCCTAACCTGCCCTGGTTCCCCTAACCTGCCCTGCTCCCCCTAAACTGCCCTGCTCCCCTAACGTGCCCTGCTCCCCCTAAACTGCCCTGCTCCCCCTAACCTGCCCTGGTCCCCCTAACCTGCCCTGCTCCCCCCTAACCTGCCCTGGTTCCCCTAACCTGCCCTGCTCCCCCTAACCTGCCCTGCTCCCCCTAACCTGCCCTGCTCCCCCTAACCTGCCCTGGTCCCCCTAACCTGCCCTGCTCCCCCTAAACTGCCCTGCTCCCCCTAACCTGCCCTGGTCCCCCTAACCTGCCCTGCTCCCCCCTAACCTGCCCTGGTCCCCCCTAACCTGCCCTGGTCCCCCTAACCTGCCCTGGTCCCCCCTAAAAAGTCAAAAGTCAAAAGTCAGTTTTATCTGTCAATTTTCCATATGTGCAAACATACAGAAGATCGAAATTGCGTTTCTCTTCTGTCCAACATAAAGTGAATTGTGCAACATATAGACAACATAGAGTGCAAAAATAGTAAAAAACTTGTGAACATATAGACAACATAAAGTGCATAGACAACATAAAGTGCAAAAATAGTAAGAAACATGTAAACATATAGACAACATAAATTGTGCTAGCAGCATTCAGACATGTGAGTCTGAAAGAGGACAGAGTGGGAGGATGGGGAGAGAGTTCAGCTTCCTGACAGCCTGGAGGATGAAGCTGTTGGACGGCCTGGCGGTGTGAGCCCGGAGGCTCGGTATCTCCTCCCAGAGGGCAGGAGGCTGAAGAGACCGTGTGAGGGGTGGCAGGGTCACTCAATCGAGGTCGCTTTGCGGGTGAGGCGGGTGTTGTATATGTCCTGCAGGGATGGGAGGGGGGGGAGGCACCCATGATCCTTCCAGCTGCCTTCACTATGCGCTGCAGGGCTTTCCTGCTGTGGTCTGTGCAGCTTCCGCCCCACACAGTGATGCAGTTGGTCAGGATGCTCTCGATGGTGCCGCGGTAGAAGGTGCACATGATGGATGGGGGGCTCCCTGCTTTCCTCAGTTTCCGGAGGAAGTAGAGGCGCCTCTGTGCTTTCTTTGCCAGCGATGTAGTGTTTGCTGTCCACGAGAGGTCCTCACTGATTTCCACCCCCAGGAATTTGGTGCTGCTGACCTGCTCAATGTCCGCACTGCTGATGGTCAGTGGTGGGTGATGGGTGTGGCCTTTCCGGAAGTCAACAACGATCTCTTTGGTCTTGCTGTTGTTGAGCAGGAGGTTGTTGGCTATGCACCACGTGGTCAGAAGGTTGACCTCCTCCTGTAGAGGGTCTCGTCATCCTTGGTGATGAGACCTATCAATGTTGTGTCGCCTGCAAACTTGACCATGTGATTGGTGCTGTAGCTGGTTTTGCAGTCGTGAGTCAGCAAGGTGAAGAGCAGGGACTGAGCACACAGCCCTGAGGGGCCCCTGTGCTGAGTGTGATGCTGCTCGAGGTGTTGTTGCCGACCCGCACTGCTTGTGGCCTCTCACTCAGGAAGTCCAGCAGCCAGTTACACAGCGAGGTGTTGAGCCCCAGCTGGTCAAGTTTGCAGATTAGTTGTTGTGGGATGATTGTGTTGAATGCTGAGCTAAAGTCTATGAACAGCATTCTTACATAGGAGTCTTTTTGTCCAGGTGGGTGAGGGCTGGGTGGAGAGCAGAGCAGATTGCATCCTCCGTGGACCGTTTGGCCCGGTATGCAAACTGGAAAGGGTCCAGAGGGGGGGAGAATGGATTTGATATGCGACATGACTAGTCGGTCAAAGCACTTCATGATTATGGGGGTCAGTGCCACTGGACGATAGTCGTTGAAGCAGGACGGAGTGGATTTCTTTGGCACAGGTATGATGGTGGTTACCTTGAAGCATGATGGAACAACAGCTTGTCTCAGAGAAGTATTAAAGACATCCGTGAAGACGTCCTTAAGCTCCTCTGCGCAGTCCTTCAGCACACGACCAGGGATGTTGTCTGGACCTGTTGCCTTGTGGGTGTTGATGGACGAGAGTCCTCTTCACGCTGGCAGCAGACAGGCACAGAACCTGATCATGGGGAGGGGGCGGAGTCTTGTGTGGACGAGTGCTGTTCTGTGCTTCAAACCGGGCAAAGAAGCTGTTGAGGTTGTTTAGCAGAGAGATGTTGCTGTCGCAGTTCTGTGGCGTGGGTTTATAGTCTGTGATGGTCTGAATGCCCCGCCACAGGCTGCGTGTGTCTCTGCTGTCTTTAAAGTGCCGGGTTATCTTTTTTGTGTAGGAATTTTTTGCTTTCCTGATGCCGTGGGACAGGTTGGCTCGCTGTTTTCAGGTCTGTTTCGTCCCCAGCTCTGAAGACCCTATTTCTAGTCCTCAGCAGCCGATGGACTTCCCCTGTTAGCCACGGCTTCTGGTTAGCCCGAGTGGTGATGGTCTTTACATGGGTCACATCATCAATGCACTTGCTAATGTAAGAAGTAACAGTGTCTGTGTACTCCCAATGTCAGTGTGGTCGTTGTAAGTGGCTGCCTGTTTAAACATTCCCCAGTCTGTTGAGTCAAAGCAGTCTTGAGAGCGCAGGAGGCCCCTCTGGCCACACCCTGCACCTGCTTCAGAACCGGTCTGGAGGCTTTCACTCTGGGTCTGTATGCTGGCATTAGCATGACGGTGATGTGGTCAGAGAGACCTATGTGGGGGAGGGGGGAGGCCTTGTACGCTCCTTTGTGGGTTGTGTAGACCAGATCCAAAATGTTGTCTCCTCTTGTAGGAAAATCAACATGCTGGTGTAGTTTGGGAAGGACAGTCTTAAGGTTTGCATGGTTGAAATCTCCAGCAAAGATGGTGAAGCCGTCTGGGTGAGCCGTCTGTTGTTCACTGATGGCCTGATACAGTTCACGAGTGCCGCATTTCTATCACTGTTGTTGGAGGTCGGGGATGTAAACAGCGACTAGCAGAATCGCCGTGAATTCCCTCGGCAGATAAAAAGGACGGCACCTTATGATCATAAACTCCGCCAGTGGTGAGCAGTGTCTACATACCACGGCAGCGTCCCGGCACCATGCGTCCCGGATGTAAACACATACCCCGCCGCCGCGAGTTTTTCCTCCATCAGCGAGGGCTCTGTCCGCTCGATAGCATGTTAGCTCCTCCAGTCTCACAGCAGAGTCGGGGATGTTGTCGTTTAGCCATGTTTCCGTGAAGATAAGCACACAGGTCGGGCCGCCGCCAGGTGGTGAGGATGGGCAGTACCACCTCAGAGCCGCTGACCCTCAACACGGGAGCCCCTCAGGGATGCGTGTTGAGCCCTCTCCTCTACTCCCTGTACACCCACGACTGCACGGCCATGCACAGCTCCAACGTCATCATCAAGTTTGCTGACGACACAACAGTGTTGGGGCTGATCACCGACGACGACGAGACAGCCTATAGGGAGGAGGTTGGATCACTGGTACAGTGGTGCCAGGAGAACAGCCTCGTCCTCAACGTCAAGAAGACCAAGGAGCTGATCGTGGACTACAGGAAGCGGAGAGGAGAGCACACCCCCATCTCCATAGACGGAGTTGCAGTAGAGCGGGTCAGCAGCTTCAAGTTCCTCGGCGTGCACATCTCCGAGGACCTCACATGGACCACGCACACCACTCACGTGGTGAAAAGGGCCCAACAATGCCTGTATTTCCTTAGGCGACTGAGGAAATTCAACATGGCCCCCCGCATCCTCAGAACATTCTACACCAGTACCATCGAGAGTGTTCTGACAGGTTGCATCACCGTCTGGTACGGGAACTGCACCGCCCTGGAGCGTAGGGCACTACAGAGGGTGGTGCGGTCGGCACAGTACATCGTTGGAGGTGAGCGTCCCTCCATCTTGGACATATACACCAAGCGGTGCGGGGCCAGGGCCAAACGGATGATGAAAGACAATAACCACCCCGGCCACGAACTGTTCACCCTTCTACCGTCAGGCAGGCGATACCGCAGTATCAAGTGTCGCACAAACAGACTGAGGGACAGCTTCTTCAGTCAGGCCATCAGGCTGCTGAACAAGGACTGAGACCCTCATTAACACTATACACCAGAACATATTCTGTGAATATCTATGGCCATGGTGTATATTTTATTACATTGTTTTATATATATATATATATTGTATATATATATTGTATGTATATACATATATATATATATTGTCTCAAAAAAGTGTATATTTTATTACATTGTTTTATATATATATATTGTCATGATGTATATTCTATTACATTGTTTTATATATATATTGTTAATACTTTCTTCTTTTTTTGTGTGGATATTGTATAGTTTATTCTCATTCTTATTCTTTTTTTAGTCTGCTACTGCTGTCGGGTGTTTTGCACATAAGAATTTCACAAACCGATTATACTTGTATAAAAGGGGATGTGACAATAAAAACTTGAAACTTGAAACTTGAAACTTGAAACTTGAAACAGCAGTTAACATGCCCTGCTCCCCCTAACCTGCCATGCTCCCCCCTAACCTGCCCTGCTCCCCCCAGGCGGCTCCTAGACATCCTGTCCATGATGATCCCCAACAGGACTGGTGGTGTTCTCTGTTCTCTGCATCATGTGACCCAGCACCACCTGCTGCTCCACCCGTGTGGGGAGCTTCATGAGGGTTTCTGTTGGAGGTGGAGCAGCTCTGCCAGAGCACAGGTCTCTCCTGGGGAACCTTCCAGTTCTCTAGTTGTTATCACATCATCAGCATTTAGAAACAAAGTCCACTGAGCTGATACCAGGGGTCAAAGGTCACTGCAGACAGGAGAAGTGATTCTGCTGACACTGCAGAAAGACGAGAGGCCGAGCAGCAGAGAGGAACCAGGACTCCACAACGTGACGGAGACGGGAAGAAGATCCCTGCCTGGAGACCAGAGGAGCCTTGGACCTGAACCAGGAGGACTAGTCTGGAGGGTTCTGGTCCGCGGTCGCCGTGGAGACACTGAAGGTAACACCTCCAGCTGCTGGCTGAGTTCAACTTCTCTCGGTTATTGGTCATATATTTAGTCTAAGATCTATTTTTCAGAATTTGGTGAAATGTAGTTTTGAGCCCATTTCATTGTTGTAATTCTAATGTAAACATATGAAGTCACGAAGCTTTGGGTTTGAGGGTTATTAGATCATTCTGCGGGTCAAGGCGAGCCCTGGAGTCGAGGGGCGTGGCCTACGGGGTTTATGGTTGTGTTCTGTAATAATTAGTTTAAAAACAAAAGGATTGTAATGTTCCTTTTCTATTTGCACACGTGGCGTGATCTTGACCTGGAGAATGAACTCTTTCATCTCAGGTGACAACAATAGTACTAAATATGGTTTGAGACATTTATTACCCGTCTCTACTATTGAATTCATTTCTTCAGAAGTTCTGTAAAAGACTTTCGATCCTGAGAGTTAATGATTGTTAACGAGGCTTGTTACTGTTTAATGTCAAACTCATCAGTGTTTTCATATGTTGTACCAACATCAACAGACATCAACAGACATCAACATACATCAACAGACATCAACATACATCAACAGACATCAACATCAACAAACATCAACATACATCAACATCAACAGACATCAACATACATCAACATCAACAGACATCAACATCAACAGACATCAACAGACATCAACATCGACATACATCGACATCAACAGACATCGACATACATCGACATCAACAGACACTGACATCAACAGACATCAACAGGTACCGACACCAACATACATCAACATACATCAACATCAACAAACATCAACATCAACAGACATCAACAAACATCAACATACATCGACAGACATCAACAGACATCAACATACATCGACAGACATCAACATACATCAACATACATCAACATCAACAGACATCAAGATCAACATACATCAACATACATCAACATCAACAGACACTGACATCAACAGACATCAACATCAACAGACATCAACAGGCACCGACACCAACATACATCAACATACACCAACATACATCAACATCAACAAACATCAACAGACATCAACATCAACATACATCGACATCAACTGACATCAACAGACACTGACATCAACTGACATCAACAGGCACCGACACCAACAGACATCAACAAACATCGACAAACATCAACAGACATCAACATACATCAACATCAACATACATCAACATCAACAGACACTGACATCAACAGACATCAACGTCAACAGACACTGACATCAACATACATCAACATCAACAGACACCGACACCAACATACATCAACATACACCAACATACATCAACATCAACAAACATCAACAGACATTAACATCAACAGACACCGACATCAACACACATCAACAGACACCGACAACACACATCAACAGACATCAACAAACACTGACATTAACAGACACCGACATCAACATACATCAATATACATCAACACACACTGACATCAACAGACACCAACAGACACCAACATCAACACACACCAACATACATCAACACACACCGACAACAGACATCAACATACACCAACATCAACAGACACCGACATCAATAGACATCAACAGACATCAACACACCAACATCAACAGACATCAATAGACACCGACATCAACAGACATCAATAGACACCGACATCAACAGACACCGACAAGCTTCCTTCATGGACACTTGCAGACACATAGCGGCGTTCACAAACATCAACTGCTGTTTGCAAAGACGTTTATAAATCCCGACTGGCGACACACACACGCAAGCACATAGACACATTAAGTCATTGAAGGTCCTGAAAATTCAATTCAATTTAATTCAGTTCATTTGTATAGCCCAATTTCACAAATTACAAATTTGTCTCGGAGTGCTTTACAATCTGTACACATAGACATCCCTGCCCCAAAACCTCACATCGGACCAGGAAAAACTCCCAAATAACCCTTCAGGGGGAAGAAACCTTCAGGAGAGCAACAGAGGAGGATCCCTCTCCAGGATGGACAGATGCAATAGATGTCATGTGACCAGAAGGACAGATTTAGAGTTTAAATACATTCAATGAATGTGACAGAGTGGATGAATAGTTCATAGTAGGCATATTCCACGATGGAGACCGCCACCATCCATCAGGCAGATGGCGGTGGGGAGGAGGAGTGGGCGGAGTCTCTACAGTGGGCAGAGTCTCAACAGGACAGTGGCGTAGTCAGGAGCAGGAATTCCACGACCCAGACCTCGATGATCCATCAGCAGATAGGATCTATGCCGTCTCATAGGGTCCGATGACCCCATGAGACGTGAAGTCACAAGGACTCCGGGGAGAAAGCAGAGTTAGTAACGTGTGATGGAGAGATGAACATTCATCCCTAAGGAGAGAAAAGAGGAGATAGGTGCTCAGTGCATCCTAAACGTCCCCCGGCAGCTATAAGCCTATAGCAGCATATCAAGGGGCTGGACCAGGTGAACCTGATTCAGCCCTAACTATAAGCTCTGTCAAAGAGGAAAGTCTTCAGTCTACTCTTAAACGAGGTGACTGTGTCTGCCTCCCGGACTGAAGGTGGAAGCTGGTTCCATAGAAGAGGAGCTTGATAACTAAAGGCTCTGGCTCCCATTCTACTTTTTAAGACTCTAGGAACTACAAGTAGTCCCGCATTTAGTGAGGCAGCTCTCTAGTGGGGCAATATGGTACTACAAGCTCCTTAAGATATGATGGAGCATCACCAATCAAGGCTTTGTAGGTTAAGAGAAGAATTTTAAAAGTGATTCTTGATTTTACTGGGAGCCAGTGCATAGCAGCTAGTGCAGGAGTGATGTGATCTCTGTTCTTAGTTTTAGTGAGAACACGAGCTGCAGCATTCTGGATCAACTGGAGGGACCTAAGAGATTTATTAGAGCAGCCTGATAATAAGGAGTTGCAGTAATCCAGTCTCGAAGTAACGAACGCGTGAACCAATTTTTCTGCATCTTTTTGAGACAAGATGTGCCTGATTTTTGAAATATTACGGAGATGAAAGAATGCAGTCCTTGAGATTTGCTTTACATGGGAGTTAAAGGACGAGTCCCGATCAAAGATAACGCCAAGATTCTTGACAGTGGTGTTGGATGCTAGGGCAATGCCGTCTACAGAAACCACATCACCAGATAATTGATCTCTGAGGTGCTCAGGGCCGATTAAAATTACTTTGGTTTTGTCTGAGTTTAACATCAAGAAGTTGCAGGTCATCCATGTTTTTATGTCTTTAAGACATGCTTGCATTTTACCGAGTTGGTTGCTCTCCTCTGGTTTTATCGATAAATATAGTTGAGTATCATCTGCATAACAATGAAAGTTTATGGAGTGTTTCCTGATAATATTGCCCAAAGGAAGCATGTATAAGGTAAATAAAATTGGTCCAAGCACAGAACCTTGTGGAACTCCGTGATTAACGTTGGTGGTTATCGAGGCGTCATCGTTTACAAATACAAACTGAGATCCATCTGATGAATAGGATTTAAACCAAATTAGTGCCGTGCCTGAAATGCCAATCGACTGCTCCAGTCTCTGTAACAGGATGTCATGGTCAATGGTGTCGAATGCAGCACTAAGGTCTAACAAGACCAGTACAGAGATGAGTCCTCTATCAGCACTAAGGTCTAACAAGACCAGGACAGAGATGAGTCCTCTATCAGCACTAAGGTCTAACAAGACCAGGACAGAGATGAGTCCTCTATCAGCACTAAGGTCTAACAAGACCAGTACAGAGATGAGTCCTCTATCAGCACTAAGGTCTAACAAGACCAGTACAGAGATAAGTCCTCTATCAGGACTAAGGTCTAACAAGACCAGTACAGAGATGAGTCCTCTATCAGCACTAAGGTCTAACAAGACCAGTACAGAGAGGAGTCCTTTATCTGCTGCCATTAAGAGGTCATTTGTAATTTTCACCAGTGCCGTCTCGGTGCTGTTGTGTTTTCTAAATCCTGATTGAAATTTCTCAAATAAACTATTATGATGTAGAAAGTCGCACAACTGATTTGCAACCACTTTCTCAAGGATCTTGGAGAGGAAAGGGAGGTTAGAGATCGGTCTGTAGTTAGCCAACACCTCTGGATCCAGAGTGGGCTTCTTCAGGAGAGGTTTAATAACAGCCACTTTGAAGGAGTGTGGTACGTGGCCTGTTAGCAGAGACACGTTGATTATATCTAAGATAGAGCTGCCAATTAAAGGCAAAACGTCTTTAAGCAGCCTCGTCGGGATGGGGTCCAAGAGACAGGTAGACGGGGTCCTAGAGACAGGTAGACGGGGTCTAGAGACAGGTAGACGGGGTCCAGGAGACAGGTAGATGGGGTCTGTAGATGGGGTCCAAGAGACAGGTAGACGGGGTCTAGAGACAGGTAGACGTGTTAGAAGTAGAAACCGTTGAAGATAATTGGTCACGGTTGATGGGAGAAAAGCCCTCCAAATATCCACCAGGGCATACAGCGGTTTCCAAGGCCATTCCACTTGAGGACAGATTGGCACTGGTTAAGGGCAAGAGATTATTAATCTTGTCCCTAATAGTTAAAATCTTTTCATTAAAGAAGTTCATAAAGTCATTACCACTGAGGTCTATAGGAATACTCGGCTCCACAGAGCTGTGACTCTCTGTCAGCTACAGAGCTGAAGAGAAACCTGGGGTTGTTCTTATTTTTCTCTATTACTGATGAGTAATAGGCTGCTCTGGCATTACGGAGGGCCTTCTTATAAGTTTTAAGACTATCTCGCCAAACTAAGCGGGATTCTTCCAGATTAGTTGAACGCCATATGCTTTCAAGCTTTCGTGACGTTTGCTTTAGTTTGCGGGTCTGAGGGTTATACCAGGGAGCAAACCTCCTCTTCCTCACTGTCTTCTTCTTCAGAGGGGCTATCGAGTCCAGTGTCATTCTCAGAGAGCCTATGGCACTATCAACAAGATGATCAATCTGGACTAAAGTTAGACCAGGAGTCCTCTGTTATATTGAGACGTGGAATCGAATCAAATGCAGAAGGAATCGCTTCTTTAAATTTAGCTACAGCACTGTCAGTTAGACATCTGGTGTAGAAACTTTTGACTAACGGAGTACACTCCGGTAGTATAAATTCAAAAGTGATGAGGTTGTGGTCTGACAGAAGAGGATTCTGTGGGAAGACGTTCAAATGCTCAATGTCAACGCCATAAGTAAGAACAAGATCAAGCGTGTGGCCAAAGCTGTGAGTGGGTTTCTGTACTCTCTGGCAGAAGCCAATCGAGTCCAACAATGAGATGAATGCAGCACCTAGGCAATCATTATCAACATCCACATGGATATTAAAATCTCCTACAATAATAACTTTTTCAGTTTTAAGAACCAAACTTGATATAAATTCTGAATATGGACCTGGTGGCCGGTACAGAATCACAAATATAATTGGCTGTAGTGTTTTCCAGGTTGGATGTGAAAGACTAAGAACAAGGCTTTCAAATGAGGTGTAGTGTAATTTAGGTTTAGGATTAATTAATAAGCTCGAGTCAAAGATGGCTGCTACTCCACCTCCTCGACCGGTGCCTCGAGGAACGTGAGTATTAATATGACTTGGAGGAGTCCATTCATTTAGGCAGACATATTCTTCATGGCTCAGCCAGGTTTCAGTTAGACAACATAAATCAATGTGATTATCTGATATTAAATCATTTAGTAACACAGCTTTAGATGACAGAGATCTAATATTTAGGAGACCACATTTAATTGTCCTGTTTTGTTGCACTGCTGAAATAATGGTGTTAACTAGTATAAGGTTATTGTGTACGACTCCTCTTCTGCTTTCTTTTGATAGAATTAATTTAAGTTTAAGTGGCCGTGGGACAGACACAGTCTCTATGGAGCTCTGGGAGGGACTGGGTGAGAGGGGGCAGATGCCCCGGGGGAGGGATGTGCTATGGGGGACACTGGGTGAGAGGGGGGGAGGCTCCGGTGGGAGGGATGTGCTATGGGGGACACTGGGTGACAGGGATGACAGGGGCGTGGGGCTCCTCTGTTTCTGCTTTATGACATGAACCCTGCGTTGTCACAGATATGGCTGTCCGGTGATCAACGTGGTCATGTGGTCAGAAATGAGACGCGCTCCGTCCAACGTGGGATGAATGCCGTCTCTCCTCATCAGATCAGGCTTTCCCCAGAAAGTCTTCCAGTTGTCTACGTAGCCCACATTATTCGCTGGGCACCTCGACAGCCAACGGTTGAAAGACGACATTCGGCTATACAATTCGTCTGTCTGCACATTTGGGAGAGGGCCAGAGAAAACGACGGTGTCCGACAACGTCTTGGCATAAGCACACACCGATTCCACATCAATTTTAGTGACTTCCGACCGACGGGCTCGGGCGTCATTACCACCGGCGTGTATTACAATCTGACTGTATCTCCGCTTGTCCTTAGCCAGCAGTTTCAAACAAGACTCCACGTCGCCCGCTCTGGCCCCCGGGAGGCACACGACTGTGGTCCGCGGTTTAGCTATTTTCACGTTCCTGACTATAGAGCTCCCGATAACCAGGGTGTGTTCCTCAGCGGGTCGCTGAGCAGGGAAAACTGGTTGGAAACGTGAAGTGGTTGGTGCACAGCGGGCTTCTGTATAGACTTACTACTCCTGGAACAGTTACCCAACCACCCGGCTGCACGGTTACCGCCGGGGAACAGCTATCAGCTGACTGTAGCTCCGCGCCGGCTACGGGAGAGGGCGGGCTAACTAGCATAGCTGTCTGAGCTTCGATAGCGCGGAGCCGTGCATCTAACCCACTTAGACCTGCCTCCAACTGAGCAAATAAACTACACTTGTTGCATGTATCGTTATCATTAAGGGAGGCAGAGGGATAACTATACATGAGACACACTGAGCAAGGGGGAGCGGGAAGGGAGAAGAAGAAGTCATGCTCGCTGCTGAGCTGGCAACCGGAGCTTACCGGAAGAGTGAGATGATGCGTTCAGGAGTAGCTGGGAAAAATGAAAAAGGCAACGAGGAATGACATCATGGACTTTCCGTCACAGGTCTTCTGTCCAGACTGACGTCCATGTCATCTAAAGTGAAGATCTTGACCTCTTTGTTATGAAAGTGTTTGAAGTCTCAACTCTTCTACTTTGAAAAGTACTTGAAGGCTGAGTCGTGGTATTTTTGTGTCAGTTCATCTGGTCCTCTGTTCATCTGGTCCTCCGTTCATCTGGTCCTCAGTTCATCTGGTCCTCCGTTCATCTGGTCCTCCGTTCATCTGGTCCTCAGTTCATCTGGTCCTCCGTTCATCTGGTCCTCAGTTCATCTGGTCCTCTGTTCATCTGGTCCTCAGTTCATCTGGTCCTCAGTTCATCTGGTCCTCAGTTCATCTGGTCCTCCGTTCATCTGGTCCTCAGTTCATCTGGTCCTCCGTTCATCTGGTCCTCCGTTCATCTGGTCCTCAGTTCATCTGGTCCTCAGTTCATCTGGTCCTCTGTTCATCTGGTCCTCAGTTCATCTGGTCCTCCGTTCATCTGGTCCTCAGAGGATGATGGCCGTCTCCTCACCAAGAGACAAGTGAGTCACAAACCAGTCACCCTGTGTAGAGATCCTAGAAGCAGCCGGAGGCTACAGACCTTCACACGCACTTTAGATTCCAGTAAAGTTCTTCAATGCGTGTTTATCGTTCTGATCGACGTTTAATACAGAAGCTTGATTGTGGACTGTCAGCTGAAGAGGGGACAGTTCACCTCCTGGGCTCTGCCGAGATGCCCTTGAGCCAAGCATCAAAGTTATTGCTCAACGACGTCTTGAACAAGGACTTCAAGATGCCGTTGACTGTGCTGAGGCAAAGGTGAAGTTGAAGAGGTCATCGTGAAACTACAACTTTGTCTCCGCCTCCACCAGCCATCACCCTCAGAGTGAGGTCCAGGTGGTCCACCTCTGATCCACCCTCATAGAGTGAGATCCAAGTGGTCCACCTCTGATCCACCCTCATAGAGTGAGATCCAAGTGGTCCACCTCTGATCCACCCTCATAGAGTAAGGTCCAGGCGGTCCACCTCTGGTAGCCATCACCCTCATAGAGTAAATGGCTGGCAGCTGTTAATAATGATATGAACTTTTGGGATTCAGGTTCTCAAAGTGATCAAAGTGAACAAAGTGAACACACCTGTGTGTTGCTCACAGTGGTTTTGGGTCAGTTTCACGATGAATTATTTTATTTTGAAAACCACTTCCTGCAGGTATTCTGCCGTCTGGCTAGTCTTCTTCATGCTGGGTTTGGGGACGCTGCTGCCCTGGAACTTCTTCATGACTGCTACCATGGTATGACCTCACCTTCTGCTCTGTCCAGGGAAGTCAGTTCTACCAGTTGATGTATGTGTATGGTATTAAAGTACAAGTTAGGATAGCCAGAAGAACGAACGTGTAGTAAACATTTACACTCTGTGAATGTTGTGTATATAATTTCATATTTGAATGTGTACCATGTGTCCATCGAAGCAACAACGTTAACTTCCTCATGTGTTCCGTGTTTTCTCTTCTCGGTTTACTTCTCGTATCTTTTCTGTGTTTGTTAAAGTGAATTCATCATTGCTTCCTGTTCACTTTTGTTTTGGGTCTAATCCAACTGCACCAACATTTCCTCCTACTTTAGTCCCGTTTGAGTTTAAATGTAGTTCAAACCTGAAGCTGTACATTAGTGTTTGACTGTCTGATGGGGACCAATGGGATTGGAGCTGACATGTTGGGTTGAGTCTTCCACATAAACACAAGAATCCTGTCTGTGCTCTCAGTACTTCACGGACCGTCTGAAGGACTCCTCATTGGCTCGTTCTTCAGCCAATCAGACGGAGGCATCGAGTGAACATCGCAGCCCTCTCGAGGCCAAATTCAACAACGTGATGACGCTGTGCGCCATGTTGCCGCTGCTGCTCTGCACCTGCCTCAACTCCTTCCTGCTCTCGCTGTGAGTCCCACTACGATGCTAATGACAAGAGTCTAAGGCTCATGGGCTCGAGGCATTCGCCATGTGATGCGAAAGCCAATCAGCATTGAGATGCTCTGCCCGTCACCACTGACGTCCTGCAGTTATATAAATAAACTAGTTTTATTTCCCTGTAAGTTGTACTTTTATAATATTTGAAGTTCTCAATAAGGTTCTTGAAGTAGAACCTCAGCTGTAATACCACTGCGCCCCACAAGAGGGGTGCGCCCCACAGTTTGAGAAATACTGGACTAGGGTCAGGTGTAAGGTTGGTTCCAACAGAGACCGGTTCAGTTCACCTGCACAGGACCTGGGATGCATGCGTACCAACATGTAGGAGACCAGGTGAGGGGCTGAACCAGACCAGGTGAGGGGCTGAACCAGACCAGATGAGGAGCTGAACCAGACCAGGTGAGGAGCTGAACCAGACCAGGTGAGGAGCTGAACCAGACCAGGTGAGGGGCTGAACCAGACCAGGACCCCATCATGTTCTGCTCAGAGCTCAGCTAGCCGACCCCGTTGACCCTCCGGTCCGTGGGGGCAGCAGATAGAGGATGCTCTGTTTCATTCCTCAGCTCTAATTCAGTTGGTTCTGGATACAACTCCTGAGCTCCCAGGTGACCTTTGACCTTCTCCTTGTGCCAGTGTTTCTCAGCGCCTGCGTGTTATGGGCAGTCTGACCATCATCATGTTGGTCTTCATCGCTACTGCTGTCCTTGTCAAAGTTCCTCTGGAGCCACTGCCCTTTTTCTCCATCACCATGGTGAAGATCATCATCATCAACTGTGAGTCTGCAGCATGTGGGCGGGGCTCCCTAACCCTGACCCTAACTGTAGCTCTTCATTAGGGTCCTAACCCTAACCCCCCTTGGTCTCCTCTGGTTGATCAGAGATATAATGATCCTCTCTGCAGTGTGATTGGTCTCCTCTTCCTCTCTGCAGTGTGATTGGTCTCCTCTTCCTCTCTGCAGTGTGATTGGTCTCTTTGTGTCCAGACAAGTCAAACATGTATTGATAGTACTTTTGTTGATCTGTTTCTTTTGGCCGTTGGTTTGAATCCTGCTCTGCCTCCAGCGTTCGGGGCGGTGCTCCAGGGCAGTCTGTTCGGGATGGCCGGGCTGCTCCCGGCTTCCTACACGACGCCCATCATGAGCGGCCAGGGCCTCGCCGGGAGCTTCGCTGCCTTCGCCATGATCTGTGCCATCGCAAGTATGGTTATTGACTCCTTGAGGAGGTATCGCTAACACATCGATACCTCCTCAATAACCCATCAGTGACACTTCCATAGCATCCCATTTAGTTTTATTAGACATAGCCATCATATATATATACATAACATTTTCTCTACTTTTTCTTCTCCCCCCCCCCCCCCCCCCCCGTAGGTGGCTCAGAGCTTCAGAATGCAGCATTTGGCTATTTTATCACGGCCTGTTTTGTTATTGGTCTGTCTGTCCTTTCCTACATCCTGTTGCCTAAACTGGTTCGTACACACCCCCCCCCCCACAGACACACACACACACACACTTTATACGACACGGAGGACAGGACACAGATGTGATTATTCACTCAAGGTAAGTATGTACGAGTGTTGTGCAGCTGTGTGTGATAGGGTTAACCCTAACACACTAAGCCATGTTTGCTCATGTTCAATTCAGTTTATTTTGTACAGCCCAGAATCACAAATCACAACCTCCCCTCAGAGGCTTTACACATAGACTTCCCTGACCTTTGACCTCACATCAGGAAAAGCTCCCCAAAAAACAGAAAAAGGTAAGAACCCTTCAGGAGAGAACAGAGGAGGATCCTCTCCAGGATGGACAGAACAATAGATGTCATGTGACCAGATGAACAATAGATGTGACCAGATGAACAATAGATGTCATGTGACTAGATGAACAATAGATGTCATGTGACCAGATGAACAATAGATGTCATGTGACCAGATGAACAATATATGTCATGTGACCAGATGAACAATAGATGTCATGTGACTAGATGATCAATAGATGTCATGTGACCAGATGATCAATAGATGTCATGTGACCAGATGATCAATAGATGTCATGTGACCAGATGAACAATAGATGTCATGTGACCAGATGATCAATAGATGTCATGTGACCAGATGATCAATAGATGTCATGTGACCAGATGAACAATAGATGTCATGTGACCAGATGATCAATAGATGTCATGTGACCAGATGATCAATAGATGTCATGTGACCAGATGATCAATAGATGTCATGTGACCAGGTGAACAATAGATGTCATGTGACCAGATGATCAATAGATGTCATGTGACCAGATGAACAATAGATGTCATGTGACCAGATGAACAGATGTCCCCCACGAGGCCGGGTTTGGGTTAGAGAAGGCACAAAGTAGAGTTAGTCATGTGAAGAGACATGAATTCATCCATAAGGAGAGAGGAGGTCAGTGTATCCTAAGATGTCCCCCAGCAGCCTCTCAGCCTATCAGTGCTCCCCTCATCAGATCACGGCCCGCCCCCTGACGTGTTGTTGCTGCTGGATGTCGTTGGTGTCCAGAGTTTAAAGCCTCTGAGGTTTATTTTGGAGTTTGGGCTCTACAAAATAAATGAACTGAATTAAAAAATCCAAAATGGTGGAACCGCATATCTTTTGAAGTTTTGGTTAGTTTTCCTCACCACAGACCTCCGAGGTTCAGAGTGTTGTGTTCCAGCTCACCCTGACCCTAACCCTTGCCCTAACCCTGACCCTGACCCTAACCCACCTCACATGTCTGATCACATCCGCCTGCATGGCAGCTGCACCAGGTCTCATATTTAATGTGCTGTGGTTGTTTCCAGAAGTTCTTCCAGTTTTATCAGGAGAGAAACGGGAACCCGAGACCCGAGGAGGAGAACTCCGTCACTCTGATGACCAGAGGTACGGTCAGCCGCTGAGGGTTAGGGTTAACCCTGACCCTAACCCTGACCCGCTGAGCCAAAGCATGGAGACGCCAACCATCCATTCTCTAGCAGCGAGGCTTTGATTCTAGTTTTGCTCCTTCATGTTATTTTGTAAGGATACCCTCCTCCTCCTCTCCTCCTCCCTCCTCCTCCTCCCTCCTCCTCCTCCCTCCTCTCCTCCTCCAGGTGAGGCAGCTGACCAGGACATGAAACAGAACGTTTCCATGATAAACATCTTTAAGAAGGTAAAATGAATATTTTCCAAACCGTCCAATCAGATTCCCAGTGGAGTCGATCAGTTGTCTTTCGCTGAATGTTCTTGATCTGTGGTGAATCAGCGAGTGAACGCAGCATTAGACACGCTGGAGAGGACCTGATTCAGAGTTCTACCTCATGACACCAAACGATGGGGTTTATGAAGCTTTATTTAATCTGGTTTCACTCAGTGATTGTTTATGATTATTAATCTCTATTTAATCCACTCAGTGATTCAAGGCGTCTCCTCTTCAGATCTGGCTGCTGGCTCTGTTGGTCTGTTTCAACTTCACCGTCACCATCGGAACGTACCCCTCCATCACCGCGGACACCAGGTCCACCCTCGCCAACGGAGGCTCCTGGGGTCAGTTAACCCTAACCCTGACCCTGACCCTAACCCACTATATTTTGACATGTTTAATATTCTGAAGCATTAAAAATAAAATAAAATAATTAAAAAATGAACTGAAACAAAAATAAGTATGAAACCAAATAGTTCTGCTACTGAATTCCTACTAATGTCAACGGATGGGAACAAACCTGTAGAGGTCAAGAGGTCAAGAGGTCCGGGTCTGAGGGGGGACTCAGGAGTTCCAGAGGGAGGGGGTGCTGTCCCCCCATGGCCGGTGCTCTGTCCTATGAGGGATGGTCAGGAGGCATCAGAGGGGCGGAGCCTACAGGATGGAGGGTGGTGGTGGAGCAGGTTTGAGGGAGGAGGGGCCTGATGGAGGGTGGAGGTGGAGCAGGTCTGAGGGAGGAGGGGCCTGATGGAGGGTGGAGGTGGAGCAGGTCTGAGGGAGGAGTGGCCTGATGGAGGGTGGAGGTGGAGCAGGTCTGAGGGAGGAGGGGCCTGATGGAGGGTGGAGGTGGAGCAGGTCTGAGGGAGGAGGGGCCTGATGGAGGTGGAAAAGGTCTGAGGGAGGAGGGGCCTGATGGAGGGTGGAGGTGGAGCAGGTCTGAGGGAGGAGGGGCCTGATGGAGGTGGAGCAGGTCTGAGGGAGGAGGGGCCTGATGGAGGGTGGAGGTGGAGCAGGTCTGAGGGAGGAGGGGCCTGATGGAGGGTGGAGGTGGAGCAGGTCTGAGGGAGGAGGGGCCTGATGGAGGGTGGAGGTGGAGCAGGTCTGAGGGAGGAGGGGCCTGATGGAGGTGGAAAAGGTCTGAGGGAGGAGGGGCCTGATGGAGGGTGGAGGTGGAGCAGGTCTGAGGGAGGAGGGGCCTGATGGAGGTGGAGCAGGTCTGAGGGAGGAGGGGCCTGATGGAGGGTGGAGGTGGAGCAGGTCTGAGGGAGGAGGGGCCTGATGGAGGTGGAGCAGGTCTGAGGGAACCCCAGAAGAAGAACCCCCGGGAAGAGTCTCCTCCAGAACATCGACTCGCGGTTTGAGTCTTTTGTTGTTTTTACAGACAAGTTCTTCATCCCAGTCAGCTGTTTCCTCCTCTTCAACCTGAGTGACTGGGCCGGGCGGAGCTTCACGGCCTTCTGTATGTGGGTGAGTTTCACACACACACACACGGTGTCTCTACTGGGCTCATGCGCTCGTCTTCCTCGGTTCAGTGACGTGTGCTGGTGTGTTTCCAGCCGAGGAAGGACAGCGTGGTGCTTCCCGTCTCCATCTTGGGTCGTCTCCTCTTCGTCCCTCTTTTCATGCTGTGTAACGTTCATCCTCGTCATCACCTGCCCATCTTGTTCCACCACGATGGCTGGTTCATCTTCTTCATCATCCTCTTCGCCTTCAGTAATGGCTACCTGGCCAGCCTCTGCATGTGCTTTGGTCCAAAGTAAGTAACCATGGTTACATTGATGTGATGGTGGAGCAGGTCTGAGGGAGGAGGGGCTTGATGGAGGGTGGTTCTCAAACTGTGGGGCGCGGCCCTCTAGTGGGGCGCCAAGGCATTACAGGACCTTTACTGAGAACGTCACATCTTACAAAGTCCACGGAGATAAAGCTACGTCACCAACACATAGAGAGATGCTACGTCACCAACACACAGAGAGATGCTACGTCACCAACACGCAGAGAGATGCTACGTCCCCAACACATAGAGAGATGCTACGTCACCAACACACAGAGAGATGCTACGTCAGCAACACATAGAGAGATGCTACGTCACCAACACACAGAGAGATGCTACGTCACCAACACATAGAGAGATGCTACGTCACCAACACACAGAGAGATGCTACGTCACCAACACATATATAGATGCTACGTCACCAACACATAGAGAGATGCTACGTCACCAACACATAGAGAGATGCTACGTTATCAATGTGTCTCTGCTAACAGGCCACGTACCACACTCCTTCAAAGTGGCTGTTATTAAACCTCTCCTGAAGAAGCCCACTCTGGATCCAGAGGTGTTGGCTAACTACAGACCGATCTCTAACCTCCCCTTCCTCTCCAAGATCCTTGAGAAAGTGGTCGCAAATCAGTTGTGCGACTTTCTACATCATAATAGTTTATTTGAGAAATTTCAATCAGGATTTAGAAAACACCACAGCACCGAGACAGCACTGGTGAAATTACAAATGACCTCTTAATGGCAGCAGATAAAGGACTCCTCTCTGTCCTGGTCTTGTTAGACCTTAGTGCTGCATTCGACACCATTGACCATGACATCCTGTTACAGAGACTGGAGCAGTCGATTGGCATTTCAGGCACGGCACTAATTTGGTTTAAATCCTATTTATCAGATCGATCTCAGTTTGTATTTGTAAACGATGACGCCTCGATAACCACTAACGTTAATCACGGAGTTCCACAAGGTTCTGTGCTTGGACCAATTTTATTTACCTTATACATGCTTCCTTTGGGCAATATTATCAGGAAACACTCCATAAACTTTCATTGTTATGCAGATGATACTCAACTATATTTATCGATAAAACCAGAGGAGAGCAACCAACTCTGTAAAATTCAAGCATGTCTTAAAGACATAAAAACATGGATGACCTGCAACTTCTTGATGTTTAACTCAGACAAAACCGAAGTAATTTTAATCGGCCCTGAGCACCTCAGAGATCAATTATCTGGTGATGTGGATTCTGTAGACGGCATTGCCCTGGCATCCAACACCACTGTAAAGAATCTTGGCGTTATCTTTGATCGGGACTTGTCCTTTAACTCCACGTAAAGCAAATCTCAAGGACTGCATTCTTTCATCTACGTAATATTTCAAAAATCAGGCACATCTTGTCTCAAAAAGATGCAGAAAAATTGGTTCACGCGTCGTTACTTGAGACTGGATTACTGCAACTCCTTATTATCAGGCTGCTCTAATAAATCTCTTAGGTCCCTCCAGTTGATCCAGAATGCTGCAGCTCGTGTTCTCACTAAAACTAAGAAAAGAGATCACATCACTCCTGCACTAGCTGCCCTGCACTGGCTCCCAGTAAAATCAAGAATCACTTTTAAAATTCTTCTCTTAACCTACAAAGCCTTGATTGGTGATGCTCCATCATATCTTAAGGAGCTTGTAGTACCATATTGCCCCACTAGAGAGCTGCGCTCACTAAATGCGGGACTACTTGTAGTTCCTAGAGTCTTAAAAAGTAGAATGGGAGCCAGAGCCTTTAGTTATCAAGCTCCTCTAAATTGGAACCAGCTTCCAATTTCAGTCCGGGAGGCAGACACAGTCACCTCGTTTAAGAGTAGACTTAAGACCTTCCTCTTTGACAGAGCTTATAGTTAGGGCTGAATCAGGTTCACCTGGTCCAGCCCCTTGATATGCTGCTATAGGCTTATAGCTGCCGGGGGATGTTTTAGGATGCACTGAGTACCTATCTCCTCTATTTTCTCTCCTTAAGGATGAATTTTCATCTCTCAATCACACCTTACTAACTCTGCTTTCTCCCCGGAGTCCTTTTGACTTCACGTCTCATGGGGTCATCGGACCCTATGAGACGGCATAGATCCTATCTGCTGATGGATCATCGAGGTCTGGGTCGTGGAATTCCTGCTCCTGACTACGCCACTGTCCTGTTGAGACTCCGCCCACTGTTGAGACTCCGCCCACTCCTCCTGCCCACCGCCATCTGCCTGATGGATCGTGGAGGTCTCCATCGTGGAATATGCCTACTATGAACTATTCATACACTCTGTCATATTCATTGAATGTATTTTAACTCTAAATCTGTCCTTCTGTACACATTACATCTATTGCATCTGTCCATCCTGGAGAGGGATCCTCCTCTGTTGCTCTCCTCCAGGTTTCTTCCCTTTTTTCCCCCTGAAGGGTTATTTGGGAGTTTTTCCTGGTCCGATGTGAGGTTTTGGGGCAGGGATGTCTATGTGTACAGATTGTAAAGCACTCCGAGACAAATTTGTAATTTGTGAAATTGGGCTATACAAATAAACTGAATTGAATTGAATGTCCGCTTCCTTTCAAACATTGCATGAGAGATCTATTCACAATGACCTGATCTGGTACAAATAATGTCATATTTTGTATAAAGTGTGAATCACTTATCAACGCGACTTGTTTTTCAGAAACGTTCTTCCTCATGAAGCAGAAACGGCGGGGGCCATCATGGCCTTCTTCCTGTCACTGGGTCTGGCGTTGGGGGCGGCGCTGTCCTTCTTTTTGAGAGCGCTGCTGTAACTGGAACACCACCTCTTTTCTACTGGTGTAACTGGAACACCCCCACAAGCTGCATCACTGGCTCTACTGGAACACCACCTGCTTCCCATTGGATCCACTCAGACCAAACTTCCTGTTTCCAGTTCTCACTGTGGAAAACCTTTCATCACAAAATGTATGTTCAAGTCTCCGTATTGTTATGAGTTAAACTCTAATGTCAAAGTTTTAGATGTTCCGGCACCACTTTTCAAGACGATCCTGAAACTTGAAGAGAAAGAGTTCAACGTGTCGTAGAACTCAGCCGACCAAAGTTCATGTCCCCCAAGATCTCCCTCGTCGTCGGTGTTCTGGTACATTCTGTAAGAAAAGATGAATGTAATGTACACTTAGTACGAGCTCATCATTTCAAGTGTTGATTGTAAAAATATATATATTTTATGCAAGGTTAAGTCATAATATAGTGTGTCAGCACCCTAACACTACAGTTGGAAAATCATTTAAAAAAGTAATTGTATAGTATTTAGTGAAACACTCTTTGTCGAGGCGATACGGAGGGGTTTCCTTGTCCGGTCCGTCTGGGTTAGGATATCAAACGTACTCATGAATCTCCCCGCGTTCGCCCGACAGCGTGGCAGTCGAACGGAGACTCCAGGAGGTGCACTGGCCCGCGCCTGCTCGTTAGTAACGCCTCATCCGTTAGATCTCTCACCCGGGATGGGGGGAGGGGATTAGGCTGGCAAATCGGTTGAGGTCAGGGTTAAGGTCAAGGCCAGGGTTAAGACGATTCTATGTGGAGGAATGGTGGAGGTCAGGGTTGAGGTCAGGGTTAGGCCTAAGGTGAACTGGGTTCAAGGAGAAAGGTCATGGGTTCAATTTGAAAGTAAATTGCAGGGTTCAGGTTTTAAGAGGATAACGTGATTGTATTCAAAGTGGTTGAGGTCAAGTCTAGGTGTAAATTAAATGATGTGAGAGGAGGGATTGGCTGGGGTCAGGGCCGGGGTAAGGATCGGTAGAATAGAACTGGAAGAGGGGATGCGACGACACCGAGAACCCCTACCCTGACCTCTGCAGACGTCACCTCTGCACTCGTGGTCAGCTGATGTCTCTTCTTACATCAGGAACTGGTCCGAGTGTCTCGGGAGTCTCACTCCCCACATTTTAAATCTGCAAAGAGCAAACAGACTGTTGCTGAGTTGTGTTCAATGTGGTCGATTGGTGGCACGGATCAATATCGAAAGCCATGATGACTCCTGATGGATCATGAGGATGAAGGTCCACTTCACTCCTTTGTGCAGCAATAACACATCACATGCAGTTCTGTGGGGCGCACGTGGAGCCGGATGTACAAGAGTTGAGTTCATGTCTTCACTGCATGTTATTGACGACACCACGGCAAAGTAGAAGCTCCACAGTGAATCCCAGTTAGAGTCAACAAGGGCATGATTAGCCATTAGAGACAGGGACCGTCATATATATATATGTATATATATATAAATATATATATATGCATCTATACATATGTATACATATAAATGTATATATACATTATATATAAAACATATATGTGGTATATTAAAAAACATGTATAGAAACACGCGTATTATTTATTTATACTATAAAAGTATTTGCATTGTGGGAAAAAAATTAAGAAGAAGAAAATAAGTAATAATAATTCAATATGTATTTTATTTATAATTGTTTTCATATTATATGTACTATAAAAGTATTTGCATTGTGGAAAAAAATTAAGAAGAAGAAAATAAGTAATAATAATTCAATATGTATTTTATTTATAATTGTTTTCATATTATATGTACTATAAAAGTATTTGCATTGTGGGATAAAAAATGAAGAAGAAAATAAATAATAATAATTCAATATGTATTTTATTTATAATTGTTTTCATATTATATGTGCTATAAAAGTATTTGCATTTTTAAGTTAAAAAATAGTGTTCAGCCTTAATTGTTGCTTACTCAGTGGAGCCTCCTGCCTGTGAGGAGAGAATTACACACAATGCACCGCGTGAGATCAGAAGGATATGGCGCCGTACGTGATGGCGGCTGTGTTGCGAGCTCCCGGATTTTGTAGTAGTTTTTTGTTATTTATTCTTCTTATTGCGACTATTTTTGCACAAAACGTTAGCAGCCAGTTAACGTACGACAGATGCACACTTCTGGAGATTGGATCGGCAGTTGCTTGCCGCCTACCAGAGTTTTTCAACTCTTACTCGGACGTCCCGCCAGGAACAGTAGCGGAACTATCTCCGTCCATTTTAGGCGCGATCTCACGCAAACGTCGCCGACGGAGGGGAAGCGAGCTGGCGTGCTGGTTAGGCTGAGACGTCGAGCCAATCGACCCCACTACCCACCATTTTACTGGCAAATGTACAGTCTTTGGACAATAAGCTATGCGAGCTCCAGGCTCGTATTCAATTCCACCGGAAACTAAGGACAACTGCATCATCTGCCTTACGGAGACATGGATGTCGGAGGAGGTTACCGACTCAGCCATCGAGCGGCAGGATTTTCCGTCCACCGCGGACAGAACAAAGACTCTCTCTGGTAAAGATCGTGGAGGGGTATGTCTCATGATAAACAGATCTTGGTGCAACCAAAGTCATGTACATACTCTCAAGTCGTTCTGTTCCCCGGACCTGGAGTACCTAATGCTCATGTGTCGACCATTCTGGCTACTGCGGGAGTTTACAGCAGTCACCGTAACTGCTGTGTACATTCCGCCTCAAGCTAACACGGACATAGCGCTGAAGGAACTCTACGGGGCGATCAGCGAGCAGGAGTCGGCACACCCGAGGCTGCTTTCATTGTGGCGGGGACTTCAACAAAGCGAACCTGAAGAAAGTCCTCCAAGTTCTACCAACACATAAAAGCAACACGAGGGGAGCGGATTCTCGACCACTGCTACACTCCCCTCCGGGATGGATACAAAGCCCTCCTCCGCCCACCGTTCGGCAAATCGGACCACCGCCCATCCAACTACTCCCCGCCTACAGGCAGAGGCTTAAGCAGCAACCAATCGCTGTGAAGGAAGTGCAACGCTGGTCGGACGAATCGGAGTCTATGCTACAGGACTGTTTTGAACGTGCTGACTGGGATATGTTCAGGTCGCGCGGACAACAACGTCAGTGAGTACGCTCCTCAGTCACCGGGTTCATCAAGAAATGCATAGATGACGTTGTTCCTACCAAGTCGGTTCGGATTTATCCCAACCAGAAACCGTGGATAAATGGCGATGTTCGCTGCACTCGCACGCTGTAACACCGCCTTTGACTCGGGAATATGGCGGAATACAAAGAGCCCGCCACGACCTCCGTAAGACCATCGGCTCTGCCAAGCGGAGTTCAGGAACAAGGTGGAGGAAAAGCTCAAGAGCCATGACGTGAGAGGTGTGTGGAAGGGCTACAGACAATCACGGACTTCAGAGGGAAAACCAGCGGTGAAGAGAACTCCTCTACCTCCTCCCAGGCGAGCTAAATACATTCTTTGCTCGGTTCGGCGTGAACGGCAGCCCGCCAAGGCAGCGCCGCCGAGGAGACCAGCCTGCTGATCATCTCAGAGGCTGACGTGCGCAGAGCCTTCAAGCGGGTGGACATCCGGAAGGCGGCAGGTCCCGACCACATCCCGGGGCGCGCCCTCAGAGCATGTGCAGACCAGTTGGCAGGAGTCTTCGCAGACATCTTCAACCTCTCCCTGTCCCAGGCTGTTGTTCCTGAGAGCTTCAAGATGTCCACCATTGTGCCTGTCCCCAAACACCCCAAGGTAACCTGCCTGAATGACTGGAGACCCGTAGCCCTGACAGAGATATAAATGTATATTATGTTTTTGCTTACCATATCTTAAACTAAACAATCAAAGGAGCTTCCCGAACTCCGTTCCCACCCGAAGGTGGTGTTATGTGTCTGGGGAGTCGGATAAGGAAATGATAATAAACCAGACGGAAGGAATATGTCAACATGTCCTCAGTTCCACTTCTCCATCTGGTGTTGTGTGTGTGTGTGTAAAGCTTTCAATAAAAGGCTGGACCAAAGGGGTGCTCAGCGGAATGTCTTGGAGGTCGTCGTGATCGAAGCACGTGCGTCCGAGCTTCCCCTTTGGCCAAAGCTTTCGAAGATACTACGTTGGCTGTGATTCATTTCTCACCTCCTTGACCGTGAATATTTTACATGATATAGAGAGGAAAAAACCTATCATAACTTGGTGCCGTGACCCGGATCCCAACATACCCATCGGCTGGATTTTTCTTTTTCCTGCGGAGCCACTGACACCTGTGCAAAGCCCCGACTGATCATCGGATTAAGAGACCGCTCAGCAGTGGATAATAATTTCTGCAGAGAGGAGATCCAGTCGTGGATTGACGGGATCCGGCGGATCGGAAGACCGAGGAGACTGATCCAGACAAAGTACGAAGGTTTTGCCTTTTGCGAAAAATAAAGGTTGATTACGCTACCGTAAAAATCAAGGTTTTGCCCTTTTTGCGAGAAATAAAGGTTGACTACGTGTCGGAAAAAAAATAAGGTTTTGCCCTTTTTGCGAGAAATAAAGGTTGACTACGCGTCGTAAAAATAAGTGTGGTGAACTAATACATATTTGTGGGAGAACTATGTGTTTGTTTAGCGTTGTTTGTTTATATTAAGTGTTGTGAACTAATCAATTCAATTCAATTCAAGTTTTTATTGTCACATCCCCTTTTATACAAGTATAATCGGTTCGTGAAATTCTTATGTGCAAAACACCCGACAGCAGTAGCAGACTAAAAAAAGAATAAGAATGAGAATAAACTATACAATATCCACACAAAAAAAAGAAGAAAGTATTAACAATATATATATAAAACAATGTAATAGAATATACATCATGGCAATATATATATATAAAACAATATAATAAAATATACACTTTTTTTGAGACTATATATATATATATATGTATATACACTACACACCAGAATATGTTCTGGTGTGTAGTGTTAATGAGGGTCTCAGTCCTTGTTCAGCAGCCTGATGGCCTGACTGAAGAAGCTGTCCCTCAGTCTGTTTGTGCGGCACTTGATACTGCGGTATCGCCTGCCTGACGGTAGAAGGGTGAACAGTTTGTGGCCGGGGTGGTTATTGTCTTCATCATCCGTTTGGCCCTGGCCACGCACCGCTTGGTGTATATGTCCAGGATGGAGGGAAGCTCACCTCCAACGATGTACTGTGCCGACCGCACCACCCTCTGTAGTGCCCTACGCTCCAGGGCGGTGCAGTTCCCGTACCAGACGGTGATGCAACCTGTCAGAACACTCGATGGTACTGGTGTAGAATGTTCTGAGGATGCGGGGGCCATGTTGAATTTCCTCAGTCGCCTAAGGAAATACAGGCGTTGTTGGGCCCTTTCACCACGTGAGTGGTGTGCGTGGTCCATGTGAGGTCCTCGGAGATGTGCACGCCGAGGAACTTGAAGCTGCTGACCTCTCTACTGCAACCCGTCTATGGAGATGGGGTGTGCTCTCCTCTCCGCTTCCTGTAGTCCACGATCAGCTCCTTGGTCTTCTTGACGTTGAGGACGAGGCTGTTCTCCTGGCACCACTGTACCAGTGATCCAACCTCCTCCCTATAGGCTGTCTCGTCGTCGACGGTGATCAGCCCGAACACTGTTGTGTCGTCAGCAAACTTGATGATGACGTTGGAGCTGTGCATGGCCGTGCAGTCGTGGGTGTACAGGAGTAGAGAGGGCTCAACACGCATCCCTGAGGGCTCCCGTGTTGAGGGTCAGCGGCTCTGAGGTGGTACCGCCCATCCTCACCACCTGGCGGCGGCCCGACAGGAAGTCCAGTATCCAGCTGCACATGGTAGAGTGCAGGCCTAGACCTCTGAGCTTGGTGTCGAGCTTGGCGGGAACAATAGTGTTGAACGCTGAGCTGTAGTCCACAACCAGCATTCGCACACAACAGTTCCTCCCCTCCAGGTGGGAAAGGGCGGTGTGAAGTGCCATGGCAATTGCGTCGTCGGTGGATCTGTTTTGAGGGTTAGGGTTAGGGTTAGGGTTAGGGTTAGGGTTAGGGGTTAGGGTTAGGGTTAGGGTTAGGTATTGTGTAAGGTTAGGGTTAGGGTTAGGGTTAGGGTTAGGGTTAGGGTTAGGGTTAGGGTTAGGGTTAGGGTTAGGGTTAGGGTTAGAATAAGGGAAGAAAACCACGGGGGACGGCCCGTCGGCCTATAACTTTTTTTCTGAAGGTCCTAGAGCAAATCTGTTGGGGTCCGCCTGCCATAATTAGGGGTCTGCGCTTCCATAGAACCCAACCCCGAGGTTCTAGGACCTTGGGAAAGGTTTCAAAATCGAGTTTCAAAAGACGGGACGGCCCGTCGGCTATAATCTTTTGAACCGGTCGTCGTAGAGCCTCGCGGATAGGCTCTACCCCCCCTGAACCGGCCATTGCGCACAATATAGATCATGGGACCGAGGCTGTACGACCTTGAGAAGTGCCCGAAAAAAGCGTTTTTCCGACCCCGAAAACGCGTTTTGTTGAATAACTTTTGTTCTGAAGGTCTGAGAGCTTAGCCCATTCGTGATGCATTTCGTGTATGCTCGTGAGGCCGTTGCGGATCCAACGGTACCAAGCTCGAGTCTGTCGGACCTCGGGAAGCCAAAGTGGGTTTTTTGGGCGAACGGAGCTCGTTAAGAAATAGGGTTTTTGGGGGGGTGGCTCTTGTTCTGAAGGTCGTAGAGAGCTGGGGATGGTCTCCTACTCCCCCAATTCATGCATTGCGCTTCCAATGAGTCGGTCCCCGAGTCTGTGGGACCTCGGCAAAGTCATTTCCATTCAGTGAATGGATTGTCGGTCTGTCGATCTTGCTCTGAAGGTCTGAGAAGCTCATGGACTAGCTCTACCCCCACTAAGTCGGTCATTACGGATGGAACCATGACATCCATAAGCTTCTAGGACTTGGGGAAGTATGCGAAACGCAGTTTCCGGGTTGTGACTATAGTTTATAGTAAATCTGGACATCTGTATACCGACTACGTCGGCCATTGCGGTTCCAACGGTACCATCCCCGAGTCTCTACGACGTTCCTAAGTGGTTGTGGTTAGTGTTAGTGGCCTGTTGGGTGATAGAAACCAATGCAAATCGGTGAATTGGCATTAAGGGGCGGCTCAGTGGGGTAATAGAGCCGTCCTGCAGGGTTACCCAAGGTTGTCGGTTCGATCCCCGCTCAAAGTGTCCTTGAGCAAGGCACTGAACCCCCAGTTGCTTCCCGGGCGCATCACTGCAGCCCACTGCAGATAATCAGACAGTAGCTACAGACTTGTTCTTAGAGTATGTTGTTCAGGGCGTCCATGACCATCTGGCGTTTCAATTTCAAGCAATTTGGAGCTATTTTAAAAATTGCTAATTAGCCACATGCTAAACCGGAAGTACCTTATACCGACTAAGTCGGCCATTGCGGTTCCAACGGTACCAACCCCGAGCTTCTAGGACCTCGGGAAGGTCACTTTCCAACCATTTCCGGTCATTTTGTAGTCATTTTGTAGTTCTGACAGGTAGTGACATCACGAATCGGTTATTCGTTCATTTAAGTGTGACTCGAAGGTCGTAGAGACTCGTGGATGGGCTCCGCCCCCACTAATTCGGCCATTGCGCTTCGAGAGGTAACATCGGCGAGCCTCTAGGACCTCGGCAAGGTCATTTCCGTTCGTGTTTTAGTGGGAGAAACGACATTTGGGGCTTGCGATTGTAGTTTATAAGAATATTAGACATTGATCTGGACTAAGCGCGGCCTTGCGGATCCAACGGTATCACCCCCGAGCTTCCAGGACCTCGGGAAGGTCATTTATTGACCATTTTCGGTCCTTTTTTAAGAACCAGGAAGTAAAACAAACTTTTTGCGAGAATTCTGGGTAATATTTACATCTGCACCATGAGTGAGAGCTGTGTGCAGGAGATTTGGGTTCGAGTGGAAATGCCACTGATCTCCACACCACCCAGCCTCTGGTGCCAAGGCAGGGCAGGTTTGAACCCACATGCTGGGCTCGAACCCATGTGCTCATGCACAAAGGCACCGAATGTAAAAGGAAAATGTACAGTAATAATAATTTTTTAATATTTGTATTATTAAATTATTTTTTTGACATTTTTTGCAAGACTTGATGTAGTGTCCACCAGAAGCTTCTCTTCAGTGATTGGCTGGTTTTAGTTAGTTAGCATGCTGCTAACGGAAGTTAGCTTCCTGAAGGCTTTACAGACTTGTGCTTAGAGTATGTTGTTCAGGATGTCCATGACCATCTGGCGTTTTGATTTCAAGCAATTTGGAGCTATTTTAAAAATGGCTAATTAGCCACATGCTAACCCGGAAGTACCGTATACCGACTAAGTCGGCCATTGCGGTTCCAACGGTACCAACCCCGAGCTTCTAAGACCTCGGGAAGGTCACTTTCCGACCATTTCCGGTCATTTTGTAGTCATTTTGTAGTTCTGTGATAGGAAGTGACATCACGAAAACGGAAGTACCTCTTCCATAGGGTCTACAACTTAGTGCTTTAAGTATGTTCATCACGCCATCCAGGGCAATAATGATTGGTTGGTTTTAGCTAGCTAGCATGCTGCTAACGGAAGTTAGCTTCCTGAAGGGTCTACAGACTAGTGCTTAGAGTATGTTGTTTGGGGCATCCAGAAGATGCTGTGATTTCAGTTTGAAGCACAACGGGCCTTTCGCTCATGAGTTGTGAGCCTTTCAAAGTGGAAAAAACGCTATTTTTAAAGGCCTCCCCTGGCCCGATGCCAAGTGCTAGGGGTGGCTAGCTTACATGGATGGACCCCATTGGAGAGGGGCTACACCCTGGAAGTGAAAGCTAAGCTCTGGCACGTGTAGAAGAAAAATTCCTCCAATCAGCCCAAACTCTCAACATGGTCTCAGCTTTGTACAGCTGTATAGGCCCTTAAAGTCCTGGATTTCAAACAGCCAATTAAGAGCTGTGAGGGTTTTCAAGGGGATTTCACCCCTTGACCTGTTAATAGACCCTCTGATGAGTGTGTGTGTTAAATTTGGGACTTCTAGGACTTATATTTAAGAATTTATAGCCCGTTTTGCACTTGAAAAAAAAAGAGGCAGAGATATAGTAAATTTAGGCCGCAATTGAGCCTTTTTACCTGTTTTCAGGACTTTACCTTGCAGCGATTGGTCCAAAATTTGGGGGCATTCATAGTGAGTTGGCCCTCTTGAAATGAGAGGAGGATCCAGGTCTCTAGCTAGCTTTAAAGTAATTATTTGGAATTAAAACACTGGTTTTGAGAGAATTGCTATTTCTGGAAAACTTTTTTTCTGAAGGTCGCAGAGACTCGGGCCCTAGCTCCGCCTATACTAACATGGCCCTTGCGCTTCCAGGGGTAACAACGGCGAGCTTCTAGGACCTCGGGAAGGTCCTTCTCTGCTTTTAAATGTCACTGTGACTTCGTTCAGCTCTGGATTCCGGGATCTAAAGGTGGCACAACAATAAACCCGCTATCCATCCCGACTAATCGCGGCATTGCGGATCCAACGGTTCTAGGCCCGAGCCTCGGATGTCGAAAAGTGGGCGAAACGCCATTTCGGGCTTGCCATTGTAGGTTATAATAAAAGTCGACATTGCTCTGGACTAAGCGCGGCCTTCCGAATCCAACGGTACCAACCCCGAGCTTCTAGGACCTCGGGAAGGTCATTTCCTGATTTTTGATAGGGTTTTTCGCGAACCGTAAACTCGGTTCCGAGCCGTAAAACGCATTTTAAAGGTCGCACAAAAATAAACCCGGTATCCATACAGACTAAGCGCGGCATTGCGGATCCAACGGTACCAGGCCCGAGTTTGTGGGAAGTAGGGAAAGTCCTTTTTCGATTTTAGATATGGTTTGGGTCACCGTAACTTGGTTCAGGGCCGCAAAATGCATTTTAAAGGTCGCACAGAGATAAACCCAGTACCTATACTGACTAATCGCTGCATTCCGGATCCAACGGTACTAGGCCCGAGCCTCTAGGACGTCGAAAAGTGTGAGAAACGACATTTGGGGCTTGCGATTGTAGGTTATAATAAAACTCGACGTTGATCTGGACTAAGCGCGGCCTTGCGGATCCAACGGTACCAACCCCGAGCTTCTAGGACCTTGGGAAGGTCATTTTTTGACCATTTTCGGTCCTTTTTTAAGAACCAGGAAGTAAAACAAACTTTTTGCGAGAATTCTGGGTAATATTTACATCTGCACCATGAGTGAGAGCTGTGTGCAGGAGATTTGGGTTCGAGTGGAAATGCCGCTGATCTCCACACCACCCAGCCTCTGGTGCCAAGGCTGGGTAGGTTTGAACCCACATGCTGGGCTCGAACCCATGTGCTCATGCACAGAGGCACCGAATGTAAAAGAAAAATGTAC
>NW_026613265.1:458354-482266 GCF_029220125.1 Pseudoliparis swirei
CCAAAGGGGGACGTAATTTTGGGTTTAAAATACCTTTAAGTAATGGGGAAAAAAGGGGAAAAGGGAAACCCCCTTTTTGGTTTAAAAACCGGTAAATGGCCTTAGACATAACCCTGTTGGTTCAAGCCTAGGTAAGTGGAAACAAAAATTGGTTCAAGTTAAAAATTTTCATAATTTTGGGTTTTTAAGGGGTAAATGGTAGACATAACCCTATTGGTTAAAGCCTAGGTAAATGGTAGACAAAAAATTTTGGTAAAAGTGGGTTTAAATTATTGGTTCAATGGTGTAGTCCCCTGGGAAAGTGTTATGGCACTGACAGTTTTTTGGGGGAGACCGGACAGGCACTGCCCGGCAGAACTTTTTTTTAAAGAGGGAAGAAGCTATAATCTGAGGCAGTAACCTAAGATCATGAGAGATCATGACCTCCTCTAAAATTTAAGAGGGGTTTGAGCCACTAAAAAAAAAAGGGAAAAACGCATCTTAGTAGAGTCTATAGGTTTAGGGTAGCAAGTGTTACACTGTTGGTCAGCTAGGGAGACGTAACCCTGTTGGTTTCTACCTAAGTGAATGGCCTTAGACATGGTTTTGGTTCAACCCTAAAGGGTTAACCCCAAATTTTTAAAAAGGGTTTAGTAATGTTGGTTCAAAGGAAAGGGGTTAGACAAATATTGGTTAGCCTGGTAAATGGTAGACATAACCCTATTGGTTCAAGCCTAGGTAAATGGTAGACATAACCCTATTGGTTAAAAGTATGAAATTTAGACATAACCCATTGGTCAAAGTGGGTTTAGACAAAAATTTGGTTCAAGTGGAAAAAAGTTTTGGGGGAAAAGTGTTATGGTGACAGCTTAGCTTAGGGAGGAGCCCCAACAGGCACTGAGGGATGTTTAAAGGGTTTAAAAGGGGGAAAAAAGGGGTTAAATCTGGGGGTTTTGATCATAGAGTCATATAAAAAAGAGAAGGGGAGCGGGAGGGTTGGGGTTAGGGTTAGGGTTAGGGTTGGGGTTGGGGTTAGGGTTAGGGTTGGGGTTAGGGTTGGGGTTTGGGGTTTAAAGGGAAAAAACCCAAATTTTTCTAAAGGCCCAGAGCAAATCTGGGGTCCGTGCCATAATTAGGTCTCCTTAAGAAAAAGGTTCTAGGCCTTGGGAAAGGTTTCAAAATCGAGAAAGGGGCCCCGGGGGTTTAAATTTTAAATTGTAAAAACCCCCGGGATAGGCTCTCCCCTGAACCGCCATTAAAATATAAAATTGGGGAGGCTGAGAGAAGGGGAAATTTTTTTTGTTGAATAATTTTTGTTCTGAAGGTCTAAATTAGAATGCATTTCGTGTATGCTCGTGGGGGTTGGGACCCAAACGGTCCCAAAACTCAGTCTGCCCCTGGGGAAGCCAAAGTGGGTTTTGGGCCCAAAAATGGGGTTTTTGGGGTTTTTTCTGAAGGTCGTAGAGCGGGGGATGGTCCCCTACTAATTCATGCTTGGAATGAGTCGGTATTGGGGTTTGCAAAGTCATTTTTCAGTGAATGGATTTGGTCTGTCGATCTTGCTCTGAAGGTCTGAGAAGCTCATGGACTAGCTCTCCCCCCACTAAGTCGTTTACTGGAACCATGACATCCATAAGCTTCTAGGACTTGGGAAGTATCGCGCATTTTGGGGTTGTGACTATAGTTTAGTAAATCTGGACATCTGTATACCGACTAAACGGCTTCAAGGACCATCCCGAGTCTCGACGTTCCTAAGTGGTTGTGGTTAGGGTTTGTGGCCTGTTGGGTGATAGAAACCAATGCAAATCGGTGAATTGGCATTGGGGGCTCAGTGGGGTAAGAGGGGGTCCTGCAGGGTTACCAAGGTTGTCGGTTCGATCCCGCTCAAAGTGTCCTTGAGCAAGGCACTGAACCCCAGTTGCTTGGGGAAATGCAGCCCCCTGCAGATAATCAGACAGTAGCTACAGACTTGTTCTTAGAGTATTTTTTGGGGGATGACCATCTGGCGTTTCAATTTCAAGCAATTTTGAGCTATTTTAAAATTTGCTAATTAGCCACATGCTAAACCGTACCTTATACCGACTAAGGGGCCCTTGCGTTCCCAAAGGTACCAACCCCCAGCCCAGGACCTCGGAAGGTCACTTTCCCAAATTTCCGGTCATTTTGTAGTCATTTTGTAGTTCTGACAGGTAGTGACATCACGAATCGGTTATTCGTTCATTTAAGTGTGACTCGAAGGTCGTAGAGACTCGTGGATGGGCTCCGCCCCCACTAATTCGGCCATTGCGCTTCGAGAGGTAACATCGGCGAGCCTCTAGGACCTCGGCAAGGTCATTTCCGTTCGTGTTTTAGTGGGAGAAACGACATTTGGGGCTTGCGATTGTAGTTTATAAGAATATTAGACATTGATCTGGACTAAGCGCGGCCTTGCGGATCCAACGGTACCAACCCCGAGCTTCTAGGACCTTGGGAAGGTCATTTTTTGACCATTTTCGGTCCTTTTTTAAGAACCAGGAAGTAAAACAAACTTTTTGCGAGAATTCTGGGTAATATTTACATCTGCACCATGAGTGAGAGCTGTGTGCAGGAGATTTGGGTTAGATGCCAGAAGGCTTTACGACCTTGGGCAGTTGATGAGTAGATCACAATGTCACCTCAGTGACATGGTTGTTTAGACAGCACTCATTAAACAATTTATTAGAACATTAGTTATTTTTTGCAGTGATAGTGTGGTAGTATGTGGTTTGGTGTACAGGATGAAACAGGCGTTGAAATAAGGTCCCAGATTCTGGGTTCTTTGGGTGAAAGCTTGACCAGTCGAATATGGTTGTTTTCAGGTCCCCAGGATCACTGAAATAGGTTTGAAAAGTAAAATGTCTATGTTATCCTGTGGTGAAATTTATAACACCCATAACTCTGCCAAAAAGTACAGATGTAGCAGGACTCTGGACTAGTACCTTGCCATTGGGTTAGGGTTAGGGTTAGGGTTAGGGTTAGGGTTAGAAGGGTTAGGGTTAGGGTTAAGGTTAGGGTTAGGGTTAGGGTTAGGTTAGGGTTAGGGTTAGGGTTAGGGTTAGGGTTAGGGTTAGAATAAGGGAAGAAAACTGGGAGGCGTCGCTATAACTTTTTTTCTGAAGGTCCTAGAGCAAATCTGTTTGGGTCCGCCTGCCATAATTAGGGGTCTGCGCTTCCATAGAACCCCGAGGTTCTAGGACCTTGGGAGAGGTTTCAAAATCGAGTTTCAAAAGACGGGACGGCCCGTGGGCTATAATCTTTGAAGGTCGTCGTAGAGCCTCGGGATAGGCTCTACCCCTGAACCGGCCATTGCACAATATAGATCATGGGACCGAGGCTGAGCTGAGAGTGCGAAAAAGCGTTTTCCGACGGCGTTTTGTTGAATAACTTTTGTTCTGAAGGTCTGAGAGCTTAGCCCATTCGTGATGCATTTCGTGTATGCTCGTGAGGCCGTTGCGGATCCAACGGTACCAAGCTCGAGTCTGTCGGACCTCGGGTAGCCAAATGGGTTTTGGGACGGTCGTTAAGAAATAGGGTTTTTGGGGGGGTGGCTCTTGTTCTGAAGGTCGTAGAGAGCTGGGGATGGTCTCCTACTCCCCCAATTCATGCATTGCGCTTCCAATGAGTCGGTCCCCGAGTCTGTGGGACCTCGGCAAAGTCATTTCCATTCAGTGAATGGATTGTCGGTCTGTCGATCTTGCTCTGAAGGTCTGAGAAGCTCATGGACTAGCTGTACCCCCACTAAGTCGGTCATTACGGATGGAACCATGACATCCATAAGCTTCTAGGACTTGGGGAAGTATGCGAAACGCAGTTTCCGGGTTGTGACTATAGTTTATAGTAAATCTGGACATCTGTATAAATATGGCCATTGCGGGTTCCAAGGACCATCCCGAGTCTCTCGGTTCCTAAGTGGTTGTGGAGTGTTGTGGCCTGTTTGTAGAAACCAATGCACTGGAAGAGGAGATGGAACTACACCGAGAACTCTTCCTCACCCATCTAGGCGAGTCTGCCTACCTGTCCGTCACTACATAAAGGGGAGTGTCGGGAGGTAGGAGGAGCTAGATTTAAAAGATGATTTTTCGTGCTAATTCATTGTTTGAAGTTACTGATTAGTTAATAGGGGGATTGGTGCAACCGGGCAGGAAGCAGAACTGGAAGAGGAGATGTAACTACACCGAGAACTCTTCCTCACCCAACTAGGCGAGTTCATACCTACCCGTCACTCCATCGGGGGGAGTGTCGGGAGGTAGGAGGAGCTAGATTGATCTATGATTATCCGTGCTAATTTATTGTTTGAAATTACTGATTAGTTAATAGGGGGATTGGTGCAGCAGGACAGGAAGCAGAACTGGAAGAGGAGATGTAACTACACCGAGAACTCTTCCTCACCCAACTAGGCGAGTCTGCATACCTGCCCGTCACTCCATAAGGGGGAGTGTCGGGAGGTAGGAGGGGCCTAATTTTAAATAGAAGGATAAACTGGAGGTAAGTTGAAGGTAAGTGACCATTTGTATTAATGCAACATTGTATTAGTTTGAATAATGTCTAATTTTTATAATTGATTTTCAGGGTAGGTATCCATTTGCTCCAATGTAAGATTGTATTGATCTTTGAATAATGTCTAATATTAATGATTAAAAGTAACCCTGTTTCTTTTCAGACTTCCTAAAAGGAACAAGTCATCAGTAGTGGATCTCAAGGTCAACGAGTGTTTCGGCCATCACTAGACACTCTCACTTGAGGGGCCCTCCCAGGGAGTACTAATTCCTGGGATTATGTATCCTAATAAGAAGTCTGAAAGGGTCACTGAATAAAGTATTTGACGTCATTGTTCTAGTTTATTCAGGTGGAACTGTCTAAAGTATTGTTTTCTATTTTAAATTGTTTGGATTTGAAACGAAAGATTTAGTTTGAATTGAACCGTTTAACATGGAATAAAATTATGTTGGTCTTTGGTTTTATTATTTTACAGTAGTCTTTGATAAAGGTTTTTATTTTATTTTTATTTTTTTATTTTTTTATTTTTTTTAAATTAGAGAAATAAAGTAAATAAATAGGTGAGTAAGTAGATTGAGTTGTATTAGATTGATTTTGGATAAATCGATTAATTTAACATTGGTTCTTTTAGATAAAAGGTTTTTAAGACATTAAATTAAAATAAGATCATTAATTAAATCCAAACTTACCCCATCAAAGTCCTATGTGGCTTCATTGCCCTTTGGTGCGGCCTCCGGTGTCTTCTCAGCTAAGGAGAAAGCACAATGCTAGTTTTAGCGTTAGCATGTGGTCCCCTGAAGAACCCAGGGTTTACAGCCCCACAGAGTGGTGCTCACCCGGGTTCCTCATTGGGTACCAATGCTAAAAGCTAGCCTATTTTGAACCGGTCCTTGTGTTCCATACACCGCACAACCCCAAGACTGGTATTCTTGTGTAACCTATTTTAAGAAACCCTATAAAAATAAAGGTTTACTATTTCAATGCATATAAATTAAAAAACCTGTTAAGGTTTCTCATCTAAATGCATATAAAATAGAGGCATTTGTTTTCACAGCAACTCACCATAGAAGACGCTTCAGCGGAGAATTGGTTTTGGCGTCAAAACTGACCTTGACCCCATTCCCGGTGACAGCGGCCTCCGTGATGGTTTGTGTAAAATGGGATTTTAAAAACCTATTAATGTGTATAAAACGTTGCTAAAGTGTCTAATTAGATATATCTATTGTTGCGGAGTAATTCAATTGCTGTTTTGTTGGTTAAAAGTGAGTTTTTATGTCAAAAATTGACCTTTGGTTGGCCTGCTGGGTAATTTGTGCCTAAAATGGCCGCTGTGGGCGTGGCCTAATGCGGAAGTGATTTGTAAAGCGTTTTTCTGCCAATAAACAATTTTTTTGCTCAAAAAGTTGATGTGGGCTTGTTCTTAAGTGCATCAGGTGTGTGTGTACACACATATATGCACCAATAAGTGCCTTTATATGCATATTCATACACACACACTCTGACCTGCAGGCCAGGGGGAGAGGAGAAAGGAGGGAAAGGGAGGGGGGGAAAAGGGGGGTCAAGAGGTTAACTCTTCCTAGAAGAGGTGTAGAGGGTTAAAGTTGCTAGGGTGCGTAGAAGGGTTTGAGAAGGTGAGGTTAGAGTAGAATTTTATGAAAAAAAGTTATAATAATTAGTGAATAAAAAATAGTTAAGAATTTTCAGAAAAAATTAAAAATTAAAATTACGGAATGGTTAGCAGGAGGAGAGTGAGAAAGAAGTGGGGGTAATAGAGGGAGAGGGGGGGTGCTCTATGATGAGAAGGGTCAATAGTGAAGATCGTGTGAATTGGGTTATCATTAAAATACCGTTTAGGTGTTCATTTAGTTGAAACTGGGATGTCGTCTGTTCTGACGGCCTAATAATTATTGATCCTGAATTAGTGAAAACATTTGATGAATTTTAATTATATTTAAAAAAAATTATTTTTTTTTTTTTTTTTTTTTTTTTTAAAAAATTCTTTAATTTTAGAAAATAAAATTAAACAACACTTTTTTTGAAAAACTTAGAAATATCTAAATCTAGTTTCCTCTTCAGTAAAACTGTATTAAGGTTGTGGACTAGACAAGAAGGATCTGGATTGTCAGAGTGGTCCTGTCCCCAAGCCCACCAAATCGTCTCCTCATCTTAAAATGCGGTAAAATGGGGATGTGTTTACCTGAGAGGGGGGGATGCAATTACACCAAGAACCCTCTCAATTCTAGGGAGGGGTCCAGGAATGGAGGAGGGGATGTAGGTACACGAGAACTCTCCCACACCTGGTTGGAGGGGGTCGATGGGAGGGGTGATGTAGTTACACCAAGAACCCTCCCAAGGAGGGGCAATTGAGGTGGGTTTCCGATCACTTGGCATTTGGAAAGGCACCTAAGACTCCGATGGCTCTGGCTTAGGTTAGGTCAATGAATATACTCATGAATCTCCCCGCAGTCGCCTCAAGGCTCAGCAGTTGAATGGAGACTCAAGGAAGTGCACGGGCCGGCGCATGCTATTTAGTAATGCCCGTCCGTTAGATCTTTCACCCGGGAGGGAGGGGGGATTGGGTATGCAAATTGGTTGAGGTCAGGGTTAATGTCAAGGCCTGGGTTTAAGACGATTGTATGTGGAGGATTGGTTAAAGTCAGGGTTGAGGACAGGGTTAGGTCTAAAGTAAATTGTGTTCAATGAGAAAGGTTGAGGGTTGAATCCAAAAGTAAATTGCAGGGTTGGGTTCTAAGAGGATAACTTGATTGTATTCAAAAGTGGTTGAGGTCAGGGTCAGGTGTAAATCACCTTATGTGTAGAAGGGAGTGGTTGAGGTAAGGGTTGAGGTCAGGGTCAGGTGTAACTCACCTTATGTTAGAGGGGAGTGGTTGGGGTTAGGGCCAGGGAGAGTGGTTGAGGTTCAGGTTGAGGTCAGGTGTAAATTACCTTATGTTAGAGGGGAGTGGTTGGGGTCAGGGTTGAGGTCAGTGTCAGGTGTAACTCACCTTATGTTAGAGGGGAGTGGTTGGGGTTAGGGCCAGGGGGAGTGGTTGAGGTTCGGGTTGAGGTCAGGTGTAAATTACCTTATGTTAGAGGGGAGTGGTTGGGGTCAGGGTTGAGGTCAGGGTCAGGTGTAACTCACCTTATGTTAGAGAGGAGTGGTTGGGGTTAGGGCCAGGGGGAGTGGTTGAGGTTAGGGTTGAGGTCAGGTGTTAATTACCTTATGTTAGAGGGGAGTGGTTGGGGTTAGGGCCAGGGGGAGTAGTCGAGGTCAGGGCCAGGGGGAGTGGTTGAGGTTTGGGCCTGTGAAAGGATTGTTGCAACAGGAAGCAGAACTGGAAGAGGAGATGGAACTACACCGAGAACTCTTCCTCACCCATCTAGGCGAGTCTGCCTACCTGTCCGTCACTACATAAAGGGGAGTGTCGGGAGGTAGGAGGAGCTAGGTTAAAAGATTATTATTCGTGCTAATTCATTGTTTGAAGTTACTGATTAATTAATAGGGGGATTGGTGCAACCGGGCAGGAAGCAGAACTGGAAGAGGAGATGTAACTACACCGAGAACTCTTCCTCACCCAACTAGGCGAGTCTGCATACCTATCCGTCACTCCATCGGGGGGAGTGTCGGGAGGTAGGAGGAGCTAGATTGATCTATGATTATCCGTGCTAATTTATTGTTTGAAATTACTGATTAGTTAATAGGGGGATTGGTGCAGCAGGACAGGAAGCAGAACTGGAAGAGGAGATGTAACTACACCGAGAACTCTTCCTCACCCAACTAGGCGAGTCTGCATACCTGCCCGTCACTCCATAAGGGGAGGTCGGGAGGTAGGAGGGCCTAATTTTAAATAGAAGGATAAACTGGAGGTAAGTTGAAGGTAAGTGACCATTTGTATTGATGCAACATTGTATTAGTTTGAATAATGTCTAATTTAAGAATTGATTTTCAGGGTAGGTATCCATTTGCTCCAATGTAAGATTGTATTGATCTTTGAATAATGTCTAATATTAATGATTAAAAGTAACCCTGTTTCTTTTCAGACTTCCTAAAAGGAACAAGTCATCAGTAGTGGATCTCAAGGTCAACGAGTGTTTCGCCATCACTAGACACTCTCACTTGTGGGCCCTCCCAGGGAGTACTAATTCCTGGGATTATGTATCCTAATAAGAAGTCTGAAAGGGTCACTGAATAAAGTATTTGACGTCATTGTTCTAGTTTATTCAGGTGGAACTGTCTAAAGTATTGTTTTCTATTTTAAATTGTTTGGATTTGAAACGAAAGATTTAGTTTGAATTGAACCGTTTAACATGGAATAAAATTATGTTGGTCTTTGGTTTTATTATTTTACAGTAGTCTTTGATAAAGGTTTGTATTTTATTTTATTTTTTTATTTTTTTATTTTTTTTTAAATTAGAGAAATAAAGTAAATAAATAGGTGAGTAAGTAGATTGAGTTGTATTAGATTGATTTTGGATAAATCGATTAATTTAACATTGGTTCTTTTAGATAAAAGGTTTTTAAGACATTAAATTAAAATAAGATCATTAATTAAATCCAAACTTACCCCATCAAAGTCCTATGTGGCTTCATTGCCCTTTGGTGCGGCCTCCGGTGTCTTCTCAGCTAAGGAGAAAGCACAATGCTAGTTTTAGCGTTAGCATGTGGTCCCCTGAAGAACCCAGGGTTTACAGCCCCACAGAGTGGTGCTCACCCGGGTTCCTCATTGGGTACCAATGCTAAAAGCTAGCCTATTTTGAACCGGTCCTTGTGTTCCATACACCGCACAACCCCAAGACTGGTATTCTTGTGTAACCTATTTTAAGAAACCCTATAAAAATAAAGGTTTACTATTTCAATGCATATAAATTAAAAAACCTGTTAAGGTTTCTCATCTAAATGCATATAAAATAGAGGCATTTGTTTTCACAGCAACTCACCATAGAAGACGCTTCAGCGGAGAATTGGTTTTGGCGTCAAAACTGACCTTGACCCCATTCCCGGTGACAGCGGCCTCCGTGATGGTTTGTGTAAAATGGGATTTTAAAAACCTATTAATGTGTATAAAACGTTGCTAAAGTGTCTAATTAGATATATCTATTGTTGCGGAGTAATTCAATTGCTGTTTTGTTGGTTAAAAGTGAGTTTTTATGTCAAAAATTGACCTTTGGTTGGCCTGCTGGGTAATTTGTGCCTAAAATGGCCGCTGTGGGCGTGGCCTAATGCGGAAGTGATTTGTAAAGCGTTTTTCTGCCAATAAACAATTTTTTTGCTCAAAAAGTTGATGTGGGCTTGTTCTTAAGTGCATCAGGTGTGTGTGTACACATATATGCACCAATAAGTGCCTTTATATGCATATTCATACACACACACTCTGACCTGCAGGCCAGGGGGAGAGGAGAAAGGAGGGAAAGGGAGGGGAAAAGGGGGGTCAAGAGGTTAACTCTTCCTAGAAGAGGTGTAGAGGGTTAAAGTTGCTAGGGTGCGTAGAAGGGTTTGAGAAGGTGAGGTTAGAGTAGAATTTTATGAAAAAAAGTTATAATAATTAGTGAATAAAAAATAGTTAAGAATTTTCAGAAAAAATTAAAAATTAAAATTACGGAATGGTTAGCAGGAGGAGAGTGAGAAAGAAGTGGGGGTAATAGAGGGAGAGGGGGGGTGCTCTATGATGAGAAGGGTCAATAGTGAAGATCGTGTGAATTGGGTTATCATTAAAATACCGTTTAGGTGTTCATTTAGTTGAAACTGGGATGTCGTCTGTTCTGACGGCCTAATAATTATTGATCCTGAATTAGTGAAAACATTTGATGAATTTTAATTATATTTTAAAAAAATAATTATTTTTTAATTAATTATTTTTTTTAAAAATTCTTTAATTTTAGAAAATAAAATTAAACAACACTTTTTTTGAAAAACTTAGAAATATCTAAATCTAGTTTCCTCTTCAGTAAAACTGTATTAAGGTTGTGGACTAGACAAGAAGGATCTGGATTGTCAGAGTGGTCCTGTCCCCAAGCCCACCAAATCGTCTCCTCATCTTAAAATGCGGTAAAATGGGGATGTGTTTACCTGAGAGGGGGGGATGCAATTACACCAAGAACCCTCTCAATTCTAGGGAGGGGTCCAGGAATGGAGGAGGGGATGTAGGTACACGAGAACTCTCCCACACCTGGTTGGAGGGGGTCGATGGGAGGGGTGATGTAGTTACACCAAGAACCCTCCCAAGGAGGGGCAATTGAGGGTGGGTTTCCGATCACTTGGCATTTGGAAAGGCACCTAAGACTCCGATGGCTCTGGCTTAGGTTAGGTCAATGAATATACTCATGAATCTCCCCGCAGTCGCCTCAAGGCTCAGCAGTTGAATGGAGACTCAAGGAAGTGCACGGGCCGGCGCATGCTATTTAGTAATGCCCCGTCCGTTAGATCTTTCACCCGGGAGGGAGGGGGGATTGGGTATGCAAATTGGTTGAGGTCAGGGTTAATGTCAAGGCCTGGGTTTAAGACGATTGTATGTGGAGGATTGGTTAAAGTCAGGGTTGAGGACAGGGTTAGGTCTAAAGTAAATTGTGTTCAATGAGAAAGGTTGAGGGTTGAATCCAAAAGTAAATTGCAGGGTTGGGTTCTAAGAGGATAACTTGATTGTATTCAAAAGTGGTTGAGGTCAGGGTCAGGTGTAAATCACCTTATGTGTAGAAGGGAGTGGTTGAGGTAAGGGTTGAGGTCAGGGTCAGGTGTAACTCACCTTATGTTAGAGGGGAGTGGTTGGGGTTAGGGCCAGGGAGAGTGGTTGAGGTTCAGGTTGAGGTCAGGTGTAAATTACCTTATGTTAGAGGGAGTGGTTGGGGTCAGGGTTGAGGTCAGTGTCAGGTGTAACTCACCTTATGTTAGAGGGGAGTGGTTGGGGTTAGGGCCAGGGGGAGTGGTTGAGGTTCGGGTTGAGGTCAGGTGTAAATTACCTTATGTTAGAGGGAGTGGTTGGGGTCAGGGTTGAGGTCAGGGTCAGGTGTAACTCACCTTATGTTAGAGAGGAGTGGTTGGGGTTAGGGCCAGGGGGAGTGGTTGAGGTTAGGGTTGAGGTCAGGTGTTAATTACCTTATGTTAGAGGGGAGTGGTTGGGGTTAGGGCCAGGGGGAGTAGTCGAGGTCAGGGCCAGGGGGAGTGGTTGAGGTTTGGGCCTGTGAAAGGATTGTTGCAACAGGAAGCAGAACTGGAAGAGGAGATGGAACTACACCGAGAACTCTTCCTCACCCATCTAGGCGAGTCTGCCTACCTGTCCGTCACTACATAAAGGGGAGTGTCGGGAGGTAGGAGGAGCTAGATTTAAAAGATTATTATTCGTGCTAATTCATTGTTTGAAGTTACTGATTAGTTAATAGGGGGATTGGTGCAACCGGGCAGGAAGCAGAACTGGAAGAGGAGATGTAACTACACCGAGAACTCTTCCTCACCCAACTAGGCGAGTCTGCATACCTACCCGTCACTCCATCGGGGGGAGTGTCGGGAGGTAGGAGGAGCTAGATTGATCTATGATTATCCGTGCTAATTTATTGTTTGAAATTACTGATTAGTTAATAGGGGGATTGGTGCAGCAGGACAGGAAGCAGAACTGGAAGAGGAGATGTAACTACACCGAGAACTCTTCCTCACCCAACTAGGCGAGTCTGCATACCTGCCCGTCACTCCATAAGGGGGAGTGTCGGGAGGTAGGAGGGGCCTAATTTTAAATAGAAGGATAAACTGGAGGTAAGTTGAAGGTAAGTGACCATTTGTATTAATGCAACATTGTATTAGTTTGAATAATGTCTAATTTTTATAATTGATTTTCAGGGTAGGTATCCATTTGCTCCAATGTAAGATTGTATTGATCTTTGAATAATGTCTAATATTAATGATTAAAAGTAACCCTGTTTCTTTTCAGACTTCCTAAAAGGAACAAGTCATCAGTAGTGGATCTCAAGGTCAACGAGTGTTTCGCCGATCACTAGACACTCTCACTTGAGGGGCCCTCCCAGGGAGTACTAATTCCTGGGATTATGTATCCTAATAAGAAGTCTGAAAGGGTCACTGAATAAAGTATTTGACGTCATTGTTCTAGTTTATTCAGGTGGAACTGTCTAAAGTATTGTTTTCTATTTTAAATTGTTTGGATTTGAAACGAAAGATTTAGTTTGAATTGAACCGTTTAACATGGAATAAAATTATGTTGGTCTTTGGTTTTATTATTTTACAGTAGTCTTTGATAAAGGTTTTATTTTATTTTTATTTTTTTATTTTTTTATTTTTTTTAAATTAGAGAAATAAAGTAAATAAATAGGTGAGTAAGTAGATTGAGTTGTATTAGATTGATTTTGGATAAATCGATTAATTTAACATTGGTTCTTTTAGATAAAAGGTTTTTAAGACATTAAATTAAAATAAGATCATTAATTAAATCCAAACTTACCCCATCAAAGTCCTATGTGGCTTCATTGCCCTTTGGTGCGGCCTCCGGTGTCTTCTCAGCTAAGGAGAAAGCACAATGCTAGTTTTAGCGTTAGCATGTGGTCCCCTGAAGAACCCAGGGTTTACAGCCCCACAGAGTGGTGCTCACCCGGGTTCCTCATTGGGTACCAATGCTAAAAGCTAGCCTATTTTGAACCGGTCCTTGTGTTCCATACACCGCACAACCCCAAGACTGGTATTCTTGTGTAACCTATTTTAAGAAACCCTATAAAAATAAAGGTTTACTATTTCAATGCATATAAATTAAAAAACCTGTTAAGGTTTCTCATCTAAATGCATATAAAATAGAGGCATTTGTTTTCACAGCAACTCACCATAGAAGACGCTTCAGCGGAGAATTGGTTTTGGCGTCAAAACTGACCTTGACCCCATTCCCGGTGACAGCGGCCTCCGTGATGGTTTGTGTAAAATGGGATTTTAAAACCTATTAATGTGTATAAAACGTTGCAAATGTGTCTATTTATATATATCTTTTGTGGCGGAGTACTCCATTTGCTGTTTTGTTGTTTAAAGTGAGTTTTTATGTCAAAAATTGACCTTTGGTTGGCCTGCTGGGTAATTTGTGCCTAAAATGGCCGCTGTGGGCGTGGCCTAATGCGGAAGTGATTTGTAAAGCGTTTTTCTGCCAATAAACAATTTTTTGCTCAAAAAGTTGATGTGGGCTTGTTCTTAAGTGCATCAGGTGTGTGTGTACACACATATATGCACCAATAAGTGCCTTTATATGCATATTCATACACACACTCTGACCTGCAGGCCAGGGGGAGAGGAGAAAGGAGGGAAAGGGAGGGGGGGAAAAGGGGGGTCAAGAGGTTAACTCTTCCTAGAAGAGGTGTAGAGGGTTAAAGTTGCTAGGGTGCGTAGAAGGGTTTGAGAAGGTGAGGTTAGAGTAGAATTTTATGAAAAAAAGTTATAATAATTAGTGAATAAAAAATAGTTAAGAATTTTCAGAAAAAATTAAAAATTAAAATTACGGAATGGTTAGCAGGAGGAGAGTGAGAAAGAAGTGGGGGTAATAGAGGGAGAGGGGGGGTGCTCTATGATGAGAAGGGTCAATAGTGAAGATCGTGTGAATTGGGTTATCATTAAAATACCGTTTAGGTGTTCATTTAGTTGAAACTGGGATGTCGTCTGTTCTGACGGCCTAATAATTATTGATCCTGAATTAGTGAAAACATTTGATGAATTTTAATTATATTTAAAACAAATTAATTATTTTTTAATTATTTTTTTTTTTTTTAAAAATTCTTTAATTTTAGAAAATAAAATTAAACAACACTTTTTTTGAAAAACTTAGAAATATCTAAATCTAGTTTCCTCTTCAGTAAAACTGTATTAAGGTTGTGGACTAGACAAGAAGGATCTGGATTGTCAGAGTGGTCCTGTCCCCAAGCCCACCAAATCGTCTCCTCATCTTAAAATGCGGTAAAATGGGGATGTGTTTACCTGAGAGGGGGGGATGCAATTACCAAGAACCCTCTCAATTCTAGGGAGGGTCCAGGAATGGAGGAGGGGATGTAGGTACACGAGAACTCTCCCACACCTGGTTGGAGGGGGTCGATGGGAGGGGTGATGTAGTTACACCAAGAACCCTCCCAAGGAGGGGCAATTGAGGGTGGGTTTCCGATCACTTGGCATTTGGAAAGGCACCTAAGACTCCGATGGCTCTGGCTTAGGTTAGGTCAATGAATATACTCATGAATCTCCCGCAGTCGCCTCAAGGCTCAGCAGTTGAATGGAGACTCAAGGAAGTGCAGGCGGCGCATGCTATTTAGTAATGCCCGTCCGTTAGATCTTTCACCGGGAGAGGGGGGATTGGGTATGCAAATTGGTTGAGGTCAGGGTTAATGTCAAGGCCTGGGTTTAAGACGATTGTATGTGGAGGATTGGTTAAAGTCAGGGTTGAGGACAGGGTTAGGTCTAAAGTAAATTGTGTTCAATGAGAAAGGTTGAGGGTTGAATCCAAAAGTAAATTGCAGGGTTGGGTTCTAAGAGGATAACTTGATTGTATTCAAAAGTGGTTGAGGTCAGGGTCAGGTGTAAATCACCTTATGTGTAGAAGGGAGTGGTTGAGGTAAGGGTTGAGGTCAGGGTCAGGTGTAACTCACCTTATGTTAGAGGAGTGGTTGGGGTTAGGGCCAGGAGAGTGGTTGAGGTTCAGGTTGAGGTCAGGTGTAAATTACCTTATGTTAGAGGGAGTGGTTGGGGTCAGGGTTGAGGTCAGTGTCAGGTGTAACTCACCTTATGTTAGAGGGAGTGGTTGGGGTTAGGGCCAGGGGAGTGGTTGAGGTTAGGGTTGAGGTCAGGTGTAAATCACCTTATGTTAGAGGGAGTGGTTGGGGTCAGGGTTGAGGTCAGGGTCAGGTGTAACTCACCTTATGTTAGAGAGGAGTGGTTGGGGTTAGGGCCAGGGGGAGTGGTTGAGGTTAGGGTTGAGGTCAGGTGTTAATTACCTTATGTTAGAGGGGAGTGGTTGGGGTTAGGGCCAGGGGGAGTAGTCGAGGTCAGGGCCAGGGGGAGTGGTTGAGGTTTGGGCCTGTGAAAGGATTGTTGCAACAGGAAGCAGAACTGGAAGAGGAGATGGAACTACACCGAGAACTCTTCCTCACCCATCTAGGCGAGTCTGCCTACCTGTCCGTCACTACATAAAGGGGAGTGTCGGGAGGTAGGAGGAGCTAGATTTAAAAGATGATTTTTCGTGCTAATTCATTGTTTGAAGTTACTGATTAGTTAATAGGGGGATTGGTGCGACAGGACCGGAAGCAGAACTGGAAGAGGAGATGTAACTACACCGAGAACTCTTCCTCACCCAACTAGGCGAGTCTGCATACCTACCCGTCACTCCATCGGGGGGAGTGTCGGGAGGTAGGAGGAGCTAGATTGATCTATGATTATCCGTGCTAATTTATTGTTTGAAATTACTGATTAGTTAATAGGGGGATTGGTGCAGCAGGACAGGAAGCAGAACTGGAAGAGGAGATGTAACTACACCGAGAACTCTTCCTCACCCAACTAGGCGAGTCTGCATACCTGCCCGTCACTCCATAAGGGGGAGTGTCGGGAGGTAGGAGGGGCCTAATTTTAAATAGAAGGATAAACTGGAGGTAAGTTGAAGGTAAGTGACCATTTGTATTAATGCAACATTGTATTAGTTTGAATAATGTCTAATTTTTATAATTGATTTTCAGGGTAGGTATCCATTTGCTCCAATGTAAGATTGTATTGATCTTTGAATAATGTCTAATATTAATGATTAAAAGTAACCCTGTTTCTTTTCAGACTTCCTAAAAGGAACAAGTCATCAGTAGTGGATCTCAAGGTCAACGAGTGTTTCGGCCATCACTAGACACTCTCACTTGAGGGGCCCTCCCAGGGAGTACTAATTCCTGGGATTATGTATCCTAATAAGAAGTCTGAAAGGGTCACTGAATAAAGTATTTGACGTCATTGTTCTAGTTTATTCAGGTGGAACTGTCTAAAGTATTGTTTTCTATTTTAAATTGTTTGGATTTGAAACGAAAGATTTAGTTTGAATTGAACCGTTTAACATGGAATAAAATTATGTTGGTCTTTGGTTTTATTATTTTACAGTAGTCTTTGATAAAGGTTTTTATTTTATTTTTATTTTTTTATTTTTTTATTTTTTTTAAATTAGAGAAATAAAGTAAATAAATAGGTGAGTAAGTAGATTGAGTTGTATTAGATTGATTTTGGATAAATCGATTAATTTAACATTGGTTCTTTTAGATAAAAGGTTTTTAAGACATTAAATTAAAATAAGATCATTAATTAAATCCAAACTTACCCCATCAAAGTCCTATGTGGCTTCATTGCCCTTTGGTGCGGCCTCCGGTGTCTTCTCAGCTAAGGAGAAAGCACAATGCTAGTTTTAGCGTTAGCATGTGGTCCCCTGAAGAACCCAGGGTTTACAGCCCCACAGAGTGGTGCTCACCCGGGTTCCTCATTGGGTACCAATGCTAAAAGCTAGCCTATTTTGAACCGGTCCTTGTGTTCCATACACCGCACAACCCCAAGACTGGTATTCTTGTGTAACCTATTTTAAGAAACCCTATAAAAATAAAGGTTTACTATTTCAATGCATATAAATTAAAAAACCTGTTAAGGTTTCTCATCTAAATGCATATAAAATAGAGGCATTTGTTTTCACAGCAACTCACCATAGAAGACGCTTCAGCGGAGAATTGGTTTTAGCGTCAAAACTGACCTTGACCCCATTCCGGTGACAGCGGCCTCCGTGATGGTTTGTGTAAAATGGGATTTTTAAAACCTCTTAATGTGTATAAAACGTTGCTAAAGTGTCTAATTAGATATATCTATTGTTGCGGAGTAATTCAATTGCTGTTTTGTTGGTTAAAAGTGAGTTTTTATGTCAAAAATTGACCTTTGGTTGGCCTGCTGGGTAATTTGTGCCTAAAATGGCCGCTGTGGGCGTGGCCTAATGCGGAAGTGATTTGTAAAGCGTTTTTCTGCCAATAAACAATTTTTTTGCTCAAAAAGTTGATGTGGGCTTGTTCTTAAGTGCATCAGGTGTGTGTACACACATATATGCACCAATAAGTGCCTTTATATGCATATTCATACACACACACTCTGACCTGCAGGCCAGGGGGAGAGGAGAAAGGAGGGAAAGGGAGGGGGAAAAGGGGGGTCAAGAGGTTAACTCTTCCTAGAAGAGGTGTAGAGGGTTAAAGTTGCTAGGGTGCGTAGAAGGGTTTGAGAAGGTGAGGTTAGAGTAGAATTTTATGAAAAAAAGTTATAATAATTAGTGAATAAAAAATAGTTAAGAATTTTCAGAAAAAATTAAAAATTAAAATTACGGAATGGTTAGCAGGAGGAGAGTGAGAAAGAAGTGGGGGTAATAGAGGGAGAGGGGGGGTGCTCTATGATGAGAAGGGTCAATAGTGAAGATCGTGTGAATTGGGTTATCATTAAAATACCGTTTAGGTGTTCATTTAGTTGAAACTGGGATGTCGTCTGTTCTGACGGCCTAATAATTATTGATCCTGAATTAGTGAAAACATTTGATGAATTTTAATTATATTTTAAAAAAATAATTATTTTTTAATTATTTTTTTTAAAAATTCTTTAATTTTAGAAAATAAAATTAAACAACACTTTTTTTGAAAAACTTAGAAATATCTAAATCTAGTTTCCTCTTCAGTAAAACTGTATTAAGGTTGTGGACTAGACAAGAAGGATCTGGATTGTCAGAGTGGTCCTGTCCCCAAGCCCACCAAATCGTCTCCTCATCTTAAAATGCGGTAAAATGGGGATGTGTTTACCTGAGAGGGGGGGATGCAATTACACCAAGAACCCTCTCAATTCTAGGGAGGGGTCCAGGAATGGAGGAGGGATGTAGGTACACGAGAACTCTCCACACCTGGTTGGAGGGGTCGATGGGAGGGTGATGTAGTTACACCAAGAACCCTCCCAAGGAGGGGCAATTGAGGTGGGTTCCTGATCACTTGGCATTTGGAAGGGCGCCTAAGACTCAGATGGCTCTGGCTTAGGTTAGATCAATGAATATGCTCATGAATCTCCCGCAGTCGCCTCAAGGCTCAGCAGTTGAATGGAGACTCAAGGAAGTGCAGGCGGCGCATGCTATTTAGTAATGCCCCGTCCGTTAGATCTTTCACCCGGGAGGGAGTGAGGATTGGGTATGCAAATTGGTTGAGGTCAGGGTTAATGTCAAGGCCTGGGTTTAAGACGATTGTATGTGGAGGATTGGTTAAAGTCAGGGTTGAGGACAGGGTTAGGTCTAAAGTAAATTGTGTTCAATGAGAAAGGTTGAGGGTTGAATCCAAAAGTAAATTGCAGGGTTGGGTTCTAAGAGGATAACTTGATTGTATTCAAAAGTGGTTGAGGTCAGGGTCAGGTGTAAATCACCTTATGTGTAGAAGGGAGTGGTTGAGGTAAGGGTTGAGGTCAGGGTCAGGTGTAACTCACCTTATGTTAGAGGGAGTGGTTGGGGTTAGGGCCAGGGAGAGTGGTTGAGGTTCAGGTTGAGGTCAGGTGTAAATTACCTTATGTTAGAGGGGAGTGGTTGGGGTCAGGGTTGAGGTCAGTGTCAGGTGTAACTCACCTTATGTTAGAGCGGAGTGGTTGGGGTTAGGGCCAGGGGGAGTGGTTGAGGTTCGGGTTGAGGTCAGGTGTAAATTACCTTATGTTAGAGGGGAGTGGTTGGGGTCAGGGTTGAGGTCAGGGTCAGGTGTAACTCACCTTATGTTAGAGAGGAGTGGTTGGGGTTAGGGCCAGGGGGAGTGGTTGAGGTTAGGGTTGAGGTCAGGTGTTAATTACCTTATGTTAGAGGGGAGTGGTTGGGGTTAGGGCCAGGGGGAGTAGTCGAGGTCAGGGCCAGGGGGAGTGGTTGAGGTTTGGGCCTGTGAAAGGATTGTTGCAACAGGAAGCAGAACTGGAAGAGGAGATGGAACTACACCGAGAACTCTTCCTCACCCATCTAGGCGAGTCTGCCTACCTGTCCGTCACTACATAAAGGGGAGTGTCGGGAGGTAGGAGGAGCTAGATTTAAAAGATGATTTTTCGTGCTAATTCATTGTTTGAAGTTACTGATTAGTTAATAGGGGGATTGGTGCAACCGGGCAGGAAGCAGAACTGGAAGAGGAGATGTAACTACACCGAGAACTCTTCCTCACCCAACTAGGCGAGTCTGCATACCTACCCGTCACTCCATCGGGGGGAGTGTCGGGAGGTAGGAGGAGCTAGATTGATCTATGATTATCCGTGCTAATTTATTGTTTGAAATTACTGATTAGTTAATAGGGGGTTTGGTGCAGCAGGACAGGAAGCAGAACTGGAAGAGGAGATGTAACTACACCGAGAACTCTTCCTCACCCAACTAGGCGAGTCTGCATACCTGCCCGTCACTCCATAAGGGGGAGTGTCGGGAGGTAGGAGGGGCCTAATTTTAAATAGAAGGATAAACTGGAGGTAAGTTGAAGGTAAGTGACCATTTGTATTAATGCAACATTGTATTAGTTTGAATAATGTCTAATTTTTATAATTGATTTTCAGGGTAGGTATCCATTTGCTCCAATGTAAGATTGTATTGATCTTTGAATAATGTCTAATATTAATGATTAAAAGTAACCCTGTTTCTTTTCAGACTTCCTAAAAGGAACAAGTCATCAGTAGTGGATCTCAAGGTCAACGAGTGTTTCGGCCATCACTAGACACTCTCACTTGAGGGGCCCTCCCAGGGAGTACTAATTCCTGGGATTATGTATCCTAATAAGAAGTCTGAAAGGGTCACTGAATAAAGTATTTGACGTCATTGTTCTAGTTTATTCAGGTGGAACTGTCTAAAGTATTGTTTTCTATTTTAAATTGTTTGGATTTGAAACGAAAGATTTAGTTTGAATTGAACCGTTTAACATGGAATAAAATTATGTTGGTCTTTGGTTTTATTATTTTACAGTAGTCTTTGATAAAGGTTTTTATTTTATTTTTATTTTTTTATTTTTTTATTTTTTTTAAATTAGAGAAATAAAGTAAATAAATAGGTGAGTAAGTAGATTGAGTTGTATTAGATTGATTTTGGATAAATCGATTAATTTAACATTGGTTCTTTTAGATAAAGGTTTTTAAGACATTAAATTAAAATAAGATCATTAATTAAATCCAAACTTACCCCATCAAAGTCCTATGTGGCTTCATTGCCCTTTGGTGCGGCCTCCGGTGTCTTCTCAGCTAAGGAGAAAGCACAATGCTAGATTGAGCGTTGGCCTGTGGTCCCCTGAAGTTCCCAGGGTTTACAGCCCCACAGAGTGGCGCTCACCCGGGTACCTCATTGGGTCCCAACGCTAGTGGCTAGCCTATTTGAACCGGTCCTTGTGTTCCATACACCGCACAACCCCAAGACTGGTATTCTTGTGTAACCTATTTTAAGAAACCCTATAAAAATAAAGGTTTACTATTTCAATGCATATAAATTAAAAAACCTGTTAAGGTTTCTCATCTAAATGCATATAAAATAGAGGCATTTGTTTTCACAGCAACTCACCATAGAAGACGCTTCAGCGGAGAATTGGTTTTGGCGTCAAAACTGACCTTGACCCCATTCCCGGTGACAGCGGCCTCCGTGATGGTTTGTGTAAAATGGGATTTTAAAAACCTATTAATGTGTATAAAACGTTGCTAAAGTGTCTAATTAGATATATCTATTGTTGCGGAGTAATTCAATTGCTGTTTTGTTGGTTAAAAGTGAGTTTTTATGTCAAAAATTGACCTTTGGTTGGCCTGCTGGGTAATTTGTGCCTAAAATGGCCGCTGTGGGCGTGGCCTAATGCGGAAGTGATTTGTAAAGCGTTTTTCTGCCAATAAACAATTTTTTTGCTCAAAAAGTTGATGTGGGCTTGTTCTTAAGTGCATCAGGTGTGTGTGTACACACATATATGCACCAATAAGTGCCTTTATATGCATATTCATACACACACACTCTGACCTGCAGGCCAGGGGGAGAGGAGAAAGGAGGGAAAGGGAGGGGGGAAAAAGGGGGGTCAAGAGGTTAACTCTTCCTAGAAGAGGTGTAGAGGGTTAAAGTTGCTAGGGTGCGTAGAAGGGTTTGAGAAGGTGAGGTTAGAGTAGAATTTTATGAAAAAAAGTTATAATAATTAGTGAATAAAAAATAGTTAAGAATTTTCAGAAAAAATTAAAAATTAAAATTACGGAATGGTTAGCAGGAGGAGAGTGAGAAAGAAGTGGGGGTAATAGAGGAGGGGGGTGCTCTATGATGAGAAGGGTCAATAGTGAAGATCGTGTGAATTGGGTTATCATTAAAATACCGTTTAGGTGTTCATTTAGTTGAAACTGGGATGTCGTCTGTTCTGACGGCCTAATAATTATTGATCCTGAATTAGTGAAAACATTTGATGAATTTTAATTATATTTAAAAAAAATTATTTTTTTTTTTTTTTTTTTTTTTTAAAAATTCTTTAATTTTAGAAAATAAAATTAAACAACACTTTTTTTGAAAAACTTAGAAATATCTAAATCTAGTTTCCTCTTCAGTAAAACTGTATTAAGGTTGTGGACTAGACAAGAAGGATCTGGATTGTCAGAGTGGTCCTGTCCCCAAGCCCACCAAATCGTCTCCTCATCTTAAAATGCGGTAAAATGGGATGTGTTTACCTGAGAGGGGATGCAATTACACCAAGAACCCTCTCAATACTAGGGAGGGGACCAGGAATGGAGGAGGGGATGTAGGTACACGAGAACTCTCCCACACCTGGTTGGAGGGGGTCGATGGGAGGGTGATGTAGTTACACCAAGAACCCTCCCAAGGAGGGGCAATTGAGGTGGGTTTCCGATCACTTGGCATTTGGAAAGGCACCTAAGACTCCGATGGCTCTGGCTTAGGTTAGGTCAATGAATATACTCATGAATCTCCCCGCAGTCGCCTCAAGGCTCAGCAGTTGAATGGAGACTCAAGGAAGTGCACGGCCGGCGCATGCTATTTAGTAATGCCCGTCCGTTAGATCTTTCACCCGGGAGGCAGGACGCATTGGGTATGCAAATTGGTTGAGGTCAGGGTTAATGTCAAGGCCTGGGTTTAAGACGATTGTATGTGGAGGATTGGTTAAAGTCAGGGTTGAGGACAGGGTTAGGTCTAAAGTAAATTGTGTTCAATGAGAAAGGTTGAGGGTTGAATCCAAAAGTAAATTGCAGGGTTGGGTTCTAAGAGGATAACTTGATTGTATTCAAAAGTGGTTGAGGTCAGGGTCAGGTGTAAATCACCTTATGTGTAGAAGGCAGTGGTTGAGGTAAGGGTTGAGGTCAGGGTCAGGTGTAACTCACCTTATGTTAGAGGGGAGTGGTTGGGGTTAGGGCCAGGGAGAGTGGTTGAGGTTCAGGTTGAGGTCAGGTGTAAATTACCTTATGTTAGAGGGGAGTGGTTGGGGTCAGGGTTGAGGTCAGTGTCAGGTGTAACTCACCTTATGTTAGAGGGGAGTGGTTGGGGTTAGGGCCAGGGGGAGTGGTTGAGGTTCGGGTTGAGGTCAGGTGTAAATTACCTTATGTTAGAGGGGAGTGGTTGGGGTCAGGGTTGAGGTCAGGGTCAGGTGTAACTCACCTTATGTTAGAGAGGAGTGGTTGGGGTTAGGGCCAGGGGGAGTGGTTGAGGTTAGGGTTGAGGTCAGGTGTTAATTACCTTATGTTAGAGTGTAGTGGTTGGGGTTAGGGCCAGGGGGAGTAGTCGAGGTCAGGGCCAGGGGGAGTGGTTGAGGTTTGGGCCTGTGAAAGGATTGTTGCAACAGGAAGCAGAACTGGAAGAGGAGATGGAACTACACCGAGAACTCTTCCTCACCCATCTAGGCGAGTCTGCCTACCTGTCCGTCACTACATAAAGGGAGTGTCGGGAGGTAGGAGGAGCTAGATTTAAAAGATGATTTTTCGTGCTAATTCATTGTTTGAAGTTACTGATTAGTTAATAGGGGGATTGGTGCAACCGGGCAGGAAGCAGAACTGGAAGAGGAGATGTAACTACACCGAGAACTCTTCCTCACCCAACTAGGCGAGTCTGCATACCTACCGTCACTCCATCGGGGGGAGTGTCGGGAGGTAGGAGGAGCTAGATTGATCTATGATTATCCGTGCTAATTTATTGTTTGAAATTACTGATTAGTTAATAGGGGGATTGGTGCAGCAGGACAGGAAGCAGAACTGGAAGAGGAGATGTAACTACACCGAGAACTCTTCCTCACCCAACTAGGCGAGTCTGCATACCTGCCCGTCACTCCATAAGGGGAGTGTCGGGAGGTAGGAGGGGCCTAATTTTAAATAGAAGGATAAACTGGAGGTAAGTTGAAGGTAAGTGACCATTTGTATTAATGCAACATTGTATTAGTTTGAATAATGTCTAATTTTTATAATTGATTTTCAG
>NW_026613266.1:0-75000 GCF_029220125.1 Pseudoliparis swirei
GTATTGACTTCCTCCGGTTCATACGAGAGGTACTGTCTCTTTAAGAGCTCCTCCTGTATGACCACATGTTCTTATTGACTTCCTCCCGTTCATACGAGAGGTACTGTCTCTTTAAGAGCTCCTCCTTCATGATCACATGTTCGTATTGACTTCCTCCGGTTCATACGAGAGGTACTGTCTCTTTAAGAGCTCCTCCTTCATGATCACATGTTCGTATTGACTTCCTCCGGTTCATACGAGAGGTACTGTCTCTTTAAGAGCTCCTCCTGTATGACCACATGTTCTTATTGACTTCCTCCCGTTCATACGAGAGGTTCTGTCTCTTTAAGAGCTCCTCCTGTATGACCACATGTTCTTATTGACTTCCTCCGGTTCATACGAGAGGTACTGTCTCTTTAAGAGCTCCTCCTTCATGATCACATGTTCGTATTGACTTCCTCCCGTTCATACGAGAGGTACTGTCTCTTTAAGAGCTCCTCCTGTATGACCACATGTTCTTATTGACTTCCTCCCGTTCATACGAGAGGTACTGTCTCTTTAAGAGCTCCTCCTGTATGACCACATATTCTTATTGACTTCCTCCCGTTCATACGAGAGGTTCTTTCTCTTTAAGAGCTCCTCCTTCATGATCACATGTTCTTATTGACTTCCTCCGGTTCATACGAGAGGTACTGTCTCTTTAAGAGCTCCTCCTTCATGATCACATGTTCGTGTTGACTTCCTCCGGTTCATACGAGAGGTACTGTTTCTTTAAGAGCTCCTCCTGTATGACCACATGTTCTTATTGACTTCCTCCCGTTCATACGAGAGGTATTGTCTCTTTAAGAGCTCCTCCTGTATGACCACATGTTCTTATTGACTTCCTCCGGTTCATACGAGAGGTACTGTCTCTTTAAAAGCTCCTCCTTCATGATCACATGTTCGTGTTGACTTCCTCCGGTTCATACGAGAGGTACTGTCTCTTTAAGAGCTCCTCCTTCATGATCACATGTTCGTATTGACTTCCTCCGGTTCATACGAGAGGTACTGTCTCTTTAAGAGCTCCTCCTGTATGACCACATGTTCTTATTGACTTCCTCCCGTTCATACGAGAGGTTCTGTCTCTTTAAGAGCTCCTCCTGTATGACCACATGTTCTTATTGACTTCCTCCCGTTCATACGAGAGGTACTGTCTCTTTAAGAGCTCCTCCTTCATGATCACATGTTCGTATTGACTTCCTCCGGTTCATACGAGAGGTATTGTCTCTTTAAGAGCTCCTCCTTCATGATCACATGTTCTTATTGACTTCCTCCCGTTCATACGAGAGGAACTGTCTCTTTAAGAGCTCCTCCTTCATGATCACATGTTCGTATTGACTTCCTCCGGTTCATACGAGAGGTACTGTCTCTTTAAGAGCTCCTCCTTCATGATCACATGTTCGTATTGACTTCCTCCCGTTCATACGAGAGGTACTGTCTCTTTAAGAGCTCCTCCTTCATGATCACATGTTCGTATTGACTTCCTCCCGTTCATACGAGAGGTACTGTCTCTTTAAGAGCTCCTCCTTCATGATCATATGTTCTTATTGACTTCCTCCCGTTCATACGAGAGGTACTGTCTCTTTAAGAGCTCCTTCTTCATGATCACATGTTCGTATTGACTTCCTCCGGTTCATACGAGAGGTACTGTCTCTTTAAGAGCTCCTCCTTCATGATCACATGTTCGTATTGACTTCCTCCGGTTCATACGAGAGGTACTGTCTCTTTAAGAGCTCCTCCTGTATGACCACATGTTCTTATTGACTTCCTCCCGTTCATACGAGAGGTATTGTCTCTTTAAGAGCTCCTCCTTCATGATCACATGTTCTTATTGACTTCCTCCCGTTCATACGAGAGGTACTGTCTCTTTAAGAGCTCCTCCTTCATGATCATATGTTCGTATTGACTTCCTCCGGTTCATACGAGAGGTACTGTCTCTTTAAGAGCTCCTCCTTCATGATCACATGTTCGTATTGACTTCCTCCGGTTCATACGAGAGGTACTGTCTCTTTAAGAGCTCCTCCTTCATGATCACATGTTCGTATTGACTTCCTCCGGTTCATACGAGAGGTACTGTCTCTTTAAGAGCTCCTCCTTCATGATCACATGTTCATATTGACTTCCTCCGGTTCATACGAGAGGTACTGTCTCTTTAAGAGCTCCTCCTGTATGACCACATGTTCTTATTGACTTCCTCCCATTCATACGAGAGGTACTGTCTCTTTAAGAGCTCCTCCTTCATGATCACATGTTCGTATTGACTTCCTCCGGTTCATACGAGAGGTACTGTCTCTTTAAGAGCTCCTCCTGTATGACCACATGTTCTTATTGACTTCCTCCCGTTCATACGAGAGGTTCTGTCTCTTTAAGAGCTCCTCCTGTATGACCACATGTTCTTATTGACTTCCTCCCGTTCATACGAGAGGTACTGTCTCTTTAAGAGCTCCTCCTTCATGATCACATGTTCGTATTGACTTCCTCCGGTTCATACGAGAGGTATTGTCTCTTTAAGAGCTCCTCCTTCATGATCACATGTTCTTATTGACTTCCTCGCGTTCATACGAGAGGAACTGTCTCTTTAAGAGCTCCTCCTTCATGATCACATGTTCGTATTGACTTCCTCCGGTTCATACGAGAGGTACTGTCTCTTTAAGAGCTCCTCCTTCATGATCACATGTTCGTATTGACTTCCTCCCGTTCATACGAGAGGTACTGTCTCTTTAAGAGCTCCTCCTTCATGATCACATGTTCGTATTGACTTCCTCCCGTTCATACGAGAGGTACTGCCTCTTTAAGAGCTCCTCCTTCATGATCATATGTTCTTATTGACTTCCTCCCGTTCATACGAGAGGTACTGTCTCTTTAAGAGCTCCTATCACAAACTACCTATCACAAACTACCAGAGCAGACCCCGCGCAATGGTGAGTGCCGACGCATCCCTAGCGGACAACCTGAACTCATTTTATGCACGGTTTGAGGCTAGCAACAACAGCGCTAGCTCGCCGGCTAACAACAACACCGTTAGCGTAGCCGAGGTGAGTTCTACCGCTGGGGATGAACACACACTCTCTGTGACCGAGCACAGTGTGAGGAGGGCTCTGTTGAGGGTGAACACCAGGAAAGCTGCAGGTCCAGATGGCATATCTGGGCGAGTACTGAAGACCTGTGCTAATCAGCTAGCTCCAGTGTTCACCACAATATTCAACCTCTCCCTGGCTGAGTCCGTGGTCCCCGCCTGCTTCAAGAGATCCACTATTGTCCCTGTGCCCAAGAATGCTTCTCCAGCATGTATGAATGACTACCGACCGTGGCCCTCACCTCGGTGGTCATGAAATGCTTTGAGAGGCTGATAAAGGACTACATCTGCGCCTTCCTCCCTTCCTCCATGGACCCGCTGCAGTTTGCTTATCGCCCAAACAGATCCACGGATGATGCTGTCTCCCAGGTACTGCACACCACACTCTCTCATCTGGACAGCCAGAGGGGGCTATGTGAGACTGCTGTTCATTGATTATAGTTCAGCTTTCAACACCATAGTCCCTCCAGACTGGCCGGCAAGCTGATTGAGCTGGGACTGAACACCCCCTGTGTGCTTGGATCCTGGACTTCCTGACCGCCAGGCCACAGGTGGTCAGGGTGGGCAGACACACCTCCAAATCCCTCACCCTGAACACAGGATCCCAGCAGGGTTGCGTCCTCAGCCCCCTACTGTACTCCCTGTACACACATGACTGTGTGGCCAGGTTCAGCTCCAACACCATCATCAAGTTTGCGGATGACACAGTGGTGGTGGGCCTGATCTCCGACAACGACGAGAAGGCCTACCTGGAGGAAGTTGCTGATCTGTCACTCTGGTGCCAGGACAACAGCCTCATCATGAATGTCACCAAAACTAAGGAGCTGATTGTGGACTTTAGGAGGGTACAACAACAGAGGACGTACTCACCACTGGGGATTAACGGGACTACTGTGGAGAGGGTGAGCGGTATAAATACCTGGGAGTCCACATCACCGAGGATCTGACATGGTCAACAAACACAGACACTCTGGTGAGAAAGGCAAGGCAGCGCCTCTACCACCTCAGGCAGCTGAGGAAATTTAAAGTTTCCCAGAGGATCCTTCAGTCCTTCTACTCTGGAGCTGTAGAGAGCGTCCTGACAGGAAGCATCACAGCCTGGTTTGGCAACTGCTCCGCTCAGGACAGGAAGGCTCTGCAGAGAGTAGTGCGTTCGGCTGAGCGCACTATTGGAACTACACTCCCCACCCTGCAGGACTTGTACACCAGGAGGTGCAGAACCAGAGCCGGCAGGATCATGAAGGATCCTCACCACCCCAACAACAGACTGTTTCAGCTGCTGCGGTCAGGCAGGCGCCTCCGTAGTCACGCTGCAAGAACAGAGAGACTGAGACGGAGTTTCTTTCCTCAGGCCATCAGGATTGTGAACTCCGACCTCACCAGGACCCCCACATAGACCCACACAACTGCCCCTCTTAGGCACACACACACACACACACACACTTACTGTAAATATTGTGTTGTTTTTTATTTGTAAATAGTGTGTACTTGTTGCCCTTGCACATTCCTGCTGAGCATTGCCACTTTCATTTCACTGCACACCCTGTGTGTGTATGTGACAAATAAAACATCTTGAATCTTGAATCTTGAATCTTGAATCTTCATGATCACATGTTCGTATTCACTTCCCTCCGGTTCATACGAGAGGTACTGTCTCTTTAAGAGCTCCTCCTTCATGATCACATGTTCGTATTGACTTCCTCCCGTTCATACGAGAGGTACTGTCTCTTTAAGAGCTCCTCCTTCATGATCACATGTTCGTATTGACTTCCTCCCATTCATACGAGAGGTACTGTCTCTTTAAGAGCTCCTCCTTCATGATCACATGTTCTTATTGACTTCCTCCCGTTCATACGAGAGGTACTGTCTCTTTAAGAGCTCCTCCTGTATGACCACATGTTCTTATTGACTTCCTCCTGTTCATACGAGAGGTTCTGTCTCTTTAAGAGCTCCTCCTGTATGACCACATGTTCTTATTGACTTCCTCCCGTTCATACGAGAGGTACTGTCTCTTTAAGAGCTCCTCCTTCATGATCACATGTTCGTATTGACTTCCTCCGGTTCATACGAGAGGTATTGTCTCTTTAAGAGCTCCTCCTTCATGATCACATGTTCTTATTGACTTCCTCCCGTTCATACGAGAGGAACTGTCTCTTTAAGAGCTCCTCCTTCATGATCACATGTTCGTATTGACTTCCTCACGTTCATACGAGAGGTACTGTCTCTTTAAGAGCTCCTCCTTCATGATCACATGTTCGTATTGACTTCCTCCCGTTCATACGAGAGGTACTGTCTCTTTAAGAGCTCCTCCTTCATGATCACATGTTCGTATTGACTTCCTCCCGTTCATACGAGAGGTACTGTCTCTTTAAGAGCTCCTCCTTCATGATCATATGTTCTTATTGACTTCCTCCCGTTCATACGAGAGGTACTGTCTCTTTAAGAGCTCCTTCTTCATGATCACATGTTCGTATTCACTTCCCTCCGGTTCATACGAGAGGTACTGTCTCTTTAAGAGCTCCTCCTTCATGATCACATGTTCGTATTGACTTCCTCCCGTTCATACGAGAGGTACTGTCTCTTTAAGAGCTCCTCCTTCATGATCACATGTTCGTATTGACTTCCTCCCGTTCATACGAGAGGTACTGTCTCTTTAAGATCTCCTCCTTCATGATCACATGTTCTTATTGACTTCCTCCCGTTCATACGAGAGGTACTGTCTCTTTAAGAGCTCCTCCTGTATGACCACATGTTCTTATTGACTTCCTCCCGTTCATACGAGAGGTACTGTCTCTTTAAGAGCTCCTCCTTCATGATCATATGTTCTTATTGACTTCCTCCCGTTCATACGAGAGGTACTGTCTCTTTAAGAGCTCCTTCTTCATGATCACATGTTCGTATTGACTTCCTCCGGTTCATACGAGAGGTACTGTCTCTTTAAGAGCTCCTCCTTCATGATCACATGTTCGTATTGACTTCCTCCGGTTCATACGAGAGGTACTGTCTCTTTAAGAGCTCCTCCTGTATGACCACATGTTCTTATTGACTTCCTCCGCTCATACGAGAGGTATTGTCTCTTTAAGAGCTCCTCCTTCATGATCACATGTTCTTATTGACTTCCTCCCGCTCATACGAGAGGTACTGTCTCTTTAAGAGCTCCTCCTTCATGATCATATGTTCGTATTGACTTCCTCCGTTCATACGAGAGGTACTGTCTCTTTAAGAGCTCCTCCTTCATGATCACATGTTCGTATTGACTTCCTCCGGTTCATACGAGAGGTACTGTCTCTTTAAGAGCTCCTCCTTCATGATCACATGTTCGTATTGACTTCCTCCGGTTCATACGAGAGGTACTGTCTCTTTAAGAGCTCCTCCTTCATGATCACATGTTCGTATTGACTTCCTCCGGTTCATACGAGAGGTACTGTCTCTTTAAGAGCTCCTCCTGTATGACCACATGTTCTTATTGACTTCCTCCCATTCATACGAGAGGTACTGTCTCTTTAAGAGCTCCTCCTTCATGATCACATGTTCGTATTGACTTCCTCCGGTTCATACGAGAGGTACTGTCTCTTTAAGAGCTCCTCCTGTATGACCACATGTTCTTATTGACTTCCTCCCGTTCATACGAGAGGTTCTGTCTCTTTAAGAGCTCCTCCTGTATGACCACATGTTCTTATTGACTTCCTCCCGTTCATACGAGAGGTACTGTCTCTTTAAGAGCTCCTCCTTCATGATCACATGTTCGTATTGACTTCCTCCGGTTCATACGAGAGGTATTGTCTCTTTAAGAGCTCCTCCTTCATGATCACATGTTCTTATTGACTTCCTCCCGTTCATACGAGAGGAACTGTCTCTTTAAGAGCTCCTCCTTCATGATCACATGTTCGTATTGACTTCCTCCCGTTCATACGAGAGGTACTGTCTCTTTAAGAGCTCCTCCTTCATGATCACATGTTCGTATTGACTTCCTCCCGTTCATACGAGAGGTACTGTCTCTTTAAGAGCTCCTCCTTCATGATCACATGTTCGTATTGACTTCCTCCCGTTCATACGAGAGGTACTGTCTCTTTAAGAGCTCCTCCTTCATGATCATATGTTCTTATTGACTTCCTCCCGTTCATACGAGAGGTACTGTCTCTTTAAGAGCTCCTTCTTCATGATCACATGTTCGTATTCACTTCCCTCCGGTTCATACGAGAGGTACTGTCTCTTTAAGAGCTCCTCCTTCATGATCACATGTTCGTATTGACTTCCTCCCGTTCATACGAGAGGTACTGTCTCTTTAAGAGCTCCTCCTTCATGATCACATGTTCGTATTGACTTCCTCCCGTTCATACGAGAGGTACTGTCTCTTTAAGAGCTCCTCCTTCATGATCATATGTTCTTATTGACTTCCTCCCGTTCATACGAGAGGTACTGTCTCTTTAAGAGCTCCTCCTGTATGACCACATGTTCTTATTGACTTCCTCCCGTTCATACGAGAGGTACTGTCTCTTTAAGAGCTCTTCCTGTATGACCACATGTTCTTATTGACTTCCTCCCGTTCATACGAGAGGTTCTGTCTCTTTAAGAGCTCCTTCTTCATGATCACATGTTCGTATTGACTTCCTCCGGTTCATACAAGAGGTACTGTCTCTTTAAGAGCTCCTCCTTCATGATCACGTTCTTATTGACTTCCCTCCGGTTCATACGAGAGGTACTGTCTCTTTAAGAGCTCCTCCTTCATGATCTTATTAACTTCCTCTAGTTTATGATTATATTTTCTTATTGACATATGTTCTTTTCTTGCCTTCCAGTTCATACGAGAGGTACTGTCTCTTTAAGAGCTTCCCATAGTTCATGATCATATGTTTTTATTTACATGACATGTTGTTGACTTGTTGGTCTTATTGACACGTTGGCGACGTGTGTTGTGATAGGTTGTTGACGTGTGTTGTTGACATGTGTTGTTATGTTATGTTGTTGACACGTGTTATGTGTTGTTGACGTGTTGTTATGTGTTGTTGTTGTTGACGTTGTTCCTCCAGTTCGGCTCAGGCTGCCTGGTCTACCTGTCGAAGCCCGACGGCTCCTTCCTGCAGCGGAGCGTCGCCGAGCTGCTGCCCGCCTCCTTCGGCCCGGAGGAGCTGAGCATGAAGAGAGTGTCGGGCTGAGCCTCGTGTTGTTGTTGTTGTTGCTGGATTAACAGATGTTTGGTTCAAGGAACACAGAACACGATGTCATCCACATTTTAATAAATAAAAGCTTCTAAAATGAGTTTCTTTTAATAATTTACAGTTAATGAGACACAAGGAGGAGGTACTGTGGGGGGGGCAGCGTATGAGACATCATGCGTTGTGGAGCTTCAGTCTGAGGGGAGGAGTTACTCAGGCCTGAGGGGAGGAGTTACCGTGACTCCTCCTTCATTTAAAGTAAAGACGTGAACATCTGGAGCTTCTCCAGGTTTATGTAACGCTTCAATGGTGTGAAGGAGTCCAGGAGGAGGAGGAGGAGGCCTCCCCCAGGGGGGGCCACGCCGGGACCTGCAGCCGGGGCAGGGTGCCCTCCATGAGCCGCTCCATCCACAGTCCCAGGCGGTCCAGCTTGTGGTGGACCTCGATGCTGGTGGCCCGGCCCCTCTTGGGCCCCGGCCCGTCCTCCCGGGACCGGGACCGCGAGTGGGAGCTGGACCGGGACCGGGACCGGGACTTCCTCCTGTCGCCGGGGCCCGAGGCCTCGGGGCGGTCGGGGTCCTCGCCCGTGAAGACGGGCCTGAAGAGGCAGAAGTACTTCCTGTGGCCGTTGAGGGCCAAGACGTGGCCCGCGTAGTCGGGAGGCTCCTCCCCCTCCTCCTCGTCCCATTGGCCCTCGCTCGGCAGCGCGTCATTGGTCGAGCGGAGGAGCGACGGCATCCAGTGGGGGTGCTTATCCCCGTTGAGGAAGGAGAAGTGGAGGGTCTGAGTCCTGCAGGGGCCACAGCATGTAAACAACCAGAGAGAGGATATAAACAACAACAACACATGCTGAGACCAATGTAAACACAACAACAGAAAGAGACCAATGTAAACACAACAACAACAACACATGCTGAGACCAATGTAAACACAACAACAACAGAAAGAGACCAATGTAAACACAACAACAACAACAGAAAGAGACCAATGTAAACACAACAACCCCCCGCTCACCCGGAGAAGGAGAACACCTCCTTGGCGTACTTGCGCAGCAGGGCGCTCTTGGCGGCGGCGCTCAGCAGCAGCACCACGTTGACGTGTCCGGGCCGCAGCTTCACCAGGTTGCTGACGTAGGTCACGTCCGTGAGCTCCGTCACCTCCACAAAGTCCTTCTTAGGAGCACGGCTGGACCAATGGGAGCGCGGGAACAGAGTTACACCTCCAGGTAGAGCTGCTCTATGTAACTGTCTCTACACCACCTGGAGGTGCTGCTCTATGTAACTGTCTCTACACCACCTGGAGGTGCTGCTCTATGTAAGCGTCTCTACACCACCTGGAGGAGCTGCTCTATGTAACTGTCTCTACACCACCTGGAGGTGCTGCTCTATGTAAGCGTCTCTACACCACCTGGAGGAGCTGCTCTATGTAACTGTCTCTACACCACCTGGAGGTGCTGCTCTATGTAAGTGTCTCTACACCACCTGGAGGTGCTGCTCTATGTAACTGTCTCTACACCACCTGGAGGTGCTGCTCTATGTAGCGTCTCACACCACCTGGAGGTGCTGCTCTATGTAAGCGTCTCTACACCACCTGGAGGTGCTGCTCTATGTAAGCGTCTCTACACCACCTGGAGGTGCTGCTCTATGTAAGCGTCTCTACACCACCTGGAGGAGCTGCTCTATGTAACTGTCTCTACACCACCTGGAGGTGCTGCTCTATGTAAGCGTCTCTACACCACCTGGAGGAGCTGCTCTATGTAACTGTCTCTACACCACCTGGAGGTGCTGCTCTATGTAAGTGTCTCTACACCACCTGGAGGTGCTGCTCTATGTAACTGTCTCTACACCACCTGGAGGTGCTGCTCTATGTAAGCGTCTCTACACCACCTGGAGGTGCTGCTCTATGTAAGCGTCTCTACACCACCTGGAGGTGCTGCTCTATGTAAGCGTCTCTACACCACCTGGAGGTGCTGCTCTATGTAAGCGTCTCTACACCACCTGGAGGTGCTGCTCTATGTAAGCGTCTCTACACCACCTGGAGGTGCTGCTCTATGTAACTGTCTCTACACCACCTGGAGGTGCTGCTCTATGTAACTGTCTCTACACCACCTGGAGGTGCTGCTCTATGTAACTGTCTCTACACCACCTGGAGGTGCTGCTCTATGTAAGCGTCTCTACACCACCTGGAGGTGCTGCTCTATGTAACTGTCTCTACACCACCTGGAGGTGCTGCTCTATGTAAGCGTCTCTACACCACCTGGAGGAGCTGCTCTATGTAACTGTCTCTACACCACCTGGAGGTGCTGCTCTATGTAAGCGTCTCTACACCACCTGGAGGTGCTGCTCTATGTAACTGTCTCTACACCACCTGGAGGTGCTGCTCTATGTAACTGTCTCTACACCACCTGGAGGTGCTGCTCTATGTAAGCGTCTCTACACCACCTGGAGGAGCTGCTCTATGTAGCTGTCTCTACACCACCTGGAGGTGCTGCTCTATGTAACTGTCTCTACACCACCTGGAGGTGCTGCTCTATGTAAGCGTCTCTACACCACCTGGAGGAGCTGCTCTATGTAACTGTCTCTACACCACCTGGAGGTGCTGCTCTATGTAACTGTCTCTACACCACCTGGAGGTGCTGCTCTATGTAACTGTCTCTACACCACCTGGAGGTGCTGCTCTATGTAACTGTCTCTACACCACCTGGAGGTGCTGCTCTATGTAAGCGTCTCTACACCACCTGGAGGTGCTGCTCTATGTAACTGTCTCTACACCACCTGGAGGTGCTGCTCTATGTAACTGTCTCTACACCACCTGGAGGTGCTGCTCTATGTAACTGTCTCTACACCACCTGGAGGTGCTGCTCTATGTAACTGTCTCTACACCACCTGGAGGTGCTGCTCTATGTAACTGTCTCTACACCACCTGGAGGTGCTGCTCTATGTAACTGTCTCTACACCACCTGGAGGTGCTGCTCTATGTAACTGTCTCTACACCACCTGGAGGTGCTGCTCTATGTAACTGTCTCTACACCACCTGGAGGTGCTGCTCTATGTAAGCGTCTCTACACCACCTGGAGGTGCTGCTCTATGTAACTGTCTCTACACCACCTGGAGGTGCTGCTCTATGTAACTGTCTCTACACCACCTGGAGGTGCTGCTCTATGTACGCGTCTCTACACCACCTGGAGGTGCTGCTCTATGTAACTGTCTCTACACCACCTGGAGGTGCTGCTCTATGTAAGCGTCTCTACACCACCTGGAGGTGCTGCTCTATGTAAGCGTCTCTACACCACCTGGAGGTGCTGCTCTATGTAAGCGTCTCTACACCACCTGGAGGAGCTGCTCTATGTAGCGTCTCACACCACCTGGAGGTGCTGCTCTATGTAAGCGTCTCCACACCACCTGGAGGTGCTGCTCTATGTAAGCGTGTCTCCACCACCTGGAGGTGCTGCTCTATGTAGCGTCTCTACACCACCTGGAGGTGCTGCTCATGTGGCGTCTCTACACCACCTGGAGGTGCTGCTCTATGTAAGCGTCTCTACACCACCTGGAGGTGCTGCTCTATGTAAGCGTCTCTACACCACCTGGAGGTGCTGCTCTATGTAAGCGTCTCTACACCACCTGGAGGTGCTGCTCTATGTAAGCGTCTCTACACCACCTGGAGGTGCTGCTCTATGTAAGTGTCTCTACACCACCTGGAGGTGCTGGCCCTGCCGGCATCCTCCTCCGTCGGCGGCTCCTTGGGCCTGGCGGCTCGTGGCTTGCTCTCCCCCGGCTCGCTGCAGAGGAAGCATCAGAGGGAGACCTCCGTCAGACCTCCGTCAGGACCCACATCGTGTCACGATGGGGTCATTGCATCATAAAAAGGGGGCGGAGCCTCACCTGAAGGCCTGAATGATGACTGTGCCAAAAAGAATGAAGAGAGCCGAAAAGATCAGCGACAGGATGGGCATCATCTCCCTCCTGGAGAGACACGAGAGCTAAGACCACGACCTGCAGGACCTCCAGGACCGCTCACACTCACGACAGCAGCCCACCAGGCTGTGATGTCATCATGCTGTGATGACGTCATCATGCACCCCATCAGGCTGTGATGACGTCACCATCAGGCTGTGATGATGTCACCACCATCAGGCTGTGATGATGTCACCATCAGGCTGTGATGACGTCACCATCAGGCTGTGATGATGTCACCACCATCAGGCTGTGATGATGTCACCATCAGGCTGTGATGATGTCACCATCAGGCTGTGATGATGTCACCATCAGGCTGTGATGATGTCACCATCAGGCTCTGATGTCACCACCATCAGGCTGTGATGATGTCACCATCAGGCTGTGGCGTCATCAGGCTGTGATGACGTCATCATGCAGAAGTCTTACCAGTTGGAGTAGAGGAGGTCGTCGTACATCTGGACGATGTAATCATGAGCAGCATTCACCCACTGGAGCAGGAACATCTGGAGAGACACACATGAGGGGAGGTGTGTGTGTCTGTCTCTGTGTGTGTGTGTCTCTGTGTGTGTGTGTCTGTGTGTGTCTCTCTGTGTGTGTGTCTGTGTGTGTCTCTCTGTGTGTCTCTGTGTGTGTGTGTCTGTGTGTGTCTCTCTGTGTGTGTGTGTGTGTCTCTGTGTGTGTGTGTGTCTCTGTGTGTGTGTGTCTCTGTGTGTGTGTGTCTCTGTGTGTGTGTGTCTCTGTGTGTGTGTCTCTGTGTGTGTGTCTCTGTGTGTGTGTCTCTGTGTGTGTGTGTCTCTGTGTGTGTCTGTGTGTGTCTCTGTGTGTGTGTGTCTCTGTGTGTGTGTGTCTCTGTGTGTGTGTGTCTCTGTGTGTCTCTGTGTGTGTGTGTCTCTGTGTGTATGTGTCTCTGTGTGTGTCTGTGTGTGTGTGTCTCTGTGTGTCTGTGTGTGTCTGTGTGTGTGTCTCTGTGTGTCTCTGTGTGTGTCTCTGTGTCTCTGTGTGTGTGTCTCTGTGTCTCTGTCTCTGTGTGTGTCTGTGTGTGTGTGTCTCTGTGTGTGTCTGTGTGTGTCTCTGTGTGTGTGTGTCTCTGTGTGTCTCTGTGTGTGTGTCTCTGTGTGTGTCTCTGTGTGTCTCTGTGTGTCTCTGTGTGTGTCTGTGTGTGTCTGTGTGTCTCTGTGTGTCTGTGTGTCTCTGTGTGTCTCTGTGTGTGTGTCTGTGTGTGTCTCTGTGTGTCTCTGTGTGTGTCTCTGTGTGTGTGTCTGTGTGTCTGTGTGTGTGTGTCTCTGTGTGTGTGTGTGTGTGTCTGTGTGTGTGTCTCTGTGTGTGTGTGTGTGTGTCTCTGTGTGTGTGTGTGTGTGTGTGTGTGTGTGTCTCTGTGTGTGTGTGTGTGTGTCTCTGTGTGTGTGTGTCTCTGTGTGTGTGTCTCTGTGTGTGTGTCTCTGTGTGTGTGTCTCTGTGTGTGTGTCTCTGTGTGTGTCTCTGTGTGTGTGTCTCTGTGTGTGTGTGTCTCTGTGTGTGTCTCTGTGTGTGTGTCTCTGTGTGTGTGTGTCTCTGTGTCTGTGTGTGTCTCTGTGTGTGTGTCTCTGTGTGTGTGTGTGTCTCTGTGTGTGTGTCTCTGTGTGTGTGTGTGTGTGTGTGTGTGTGTGTCTCTGTGTGTGTGTCTCTGTGTGTGTGTGTGTCTCTGTGTGTGTCTCTGTGTGTGTCTCTGTGTGTGTGTCTCTGTGTGTGTGTCTCTGTGTGTGTCTCTGTGTGTGTGTCTCTGTGTGTGTGTGTGTGTCTGTGTGTGTCTCTGTGTGTGTGTGTCTCTGTGTGTGTGTGTCTCTCTGTGTGTGTGTGTGTGTCTCTGTGTGTGTCTCTGTGTGTGTCTCACGGGAGCCCTCTCGTTGTTGAGCTCGGGCAGCGTGGCGTCTGAGCTCAGGTACGTCGGGTCCTTCTGCAGCAGCTCCAGCTGCTCGTGGAGGCGGGACTTATCCTCCTCGCTGCCGTTCCAGCCGCCGCTCACCGGGCGGTACATGACCTTCCCGGCGTGGCTCCGCCTCTCCAGGATCACCACCTGTCAGTGGAGGCAGAGGGCTCAGAGTGCGCTCGCATCGGGGCTCTGACCCGGATCGGGTCCGGGTGGCGGTCCTGACCTGGGGGGGCGGCGCCGCCTGGCCGCCTGGCAGCAGCGCCTGGCAGAGCGGCTGCTGCTGCCGCTGGAAGACGTAGGCGAAGCGCAGCACGTCCTTCCTGCTCGCCGCCGCGAAGTCCAGGAAGGCCCCGTTGCCCGGGGCGAAGGCCGGATCGTCCCCCGTGATCAGCAGCACGCAGTACCTGCAGCGGGAGGTCAAAGGTCACACCGGAGCCTCCCGCGGGGGCCGGCGTGACGACGGGAGCGGTCGTACTTCCTGCGCCGGTGGAACTGCTTCACCGGACACAGCTCGTCAAACAGCTGCTGGTTCACCAGCCGAGGAACACGCAGGAACTTGTTGTTGGACACAAACTCGTCCATGATCTGCCTCTTCATCCCCCGGGCCTGAGGAAGAGGAGCGGGGACAAACTGACCGGCACGACCACAGGAAGTGAGCCGGGACGCGACCACAGGAAGTGAGCCGCTAGACACCCACCTGGATGGCGTCCGCGGGCTGCAGCGGCGCCTCCTTGAACAGCAGCATGCTCGGGGCGTACGAGTCGACGTTGAAGCGCCGCAGCAGCGCTGCGTTGTGGGCGTCGCCCTGGTCCACGTAGCCGAAGCGCACGTAGTCCCTGAAGGAGAACGCCGTCAGCTGGAGGCAGAGAAACGGCAGGAGGGCTGTGATTGGTTGAGCTGCTGTCAACACATTTAGTGACATTAGGTCATCAAAACATAATATAATATATATATTATATATATATGATATATATAATATATATACTTTTGATGAAGAATAATTCTGTGTAACAAAACAGGAAATATTGATTCATTTCTAAAAATATAAATGAGGAAAAGATGATCGATCACATGGTGTAATGACTGCTGTGTGTGTGTGTCTGTGTGTGTGTGTCTGTGTGTGTGTGTCTCTGTGTGTGTGTGTGTCTCTGTGTGTGTATGTGTGTGTGTCTCTGTGTGTGTGTGTGTCTGTGTGTGTCTCTGTGTGTGTGTCTGTGTGTGTCTCTGTGTGTGTGTCTCTGTGTTTCTCTGTGTCTCTGTGTGTGTCACTGTTTGTGTGTCTCTGTGTGTCTCTGTGTGTGTGTCTGTGTGTGTCTCTGTGTGTGTGTCTATGTGTGTGTCTCTGTGTGTCTGTGTCTCTGTGTGTGTGTGTCTCTGTGTGTGTGTCTGTGTGTGTCTCTGTGTGTGTGTTTCTCTGTGTGTGTGTGTGTGTCTCTGTGTGTCACTGTGTGTGTGTCTCTGTGTGTGTGTCTATGTGTGTGTGTGTCTCTGTGTGTCTCTGTGTGTGTGTGTCTGTGTGTGTGTGTCTGTGTGTGTCTCTGTGTGTGTGTGTCTCTGTGTGTGTGTGTGTCTCTGTGTGTGTGTGTGTCTCACCTTGTACAGCAGAGGAGCACTGTTCTCCTGGTCAAACAGGAGAACAGTCGGTTTGTTTTCTTCTCTCCAGCCGTTCAGGAACGTCTCGTAGTTGTTCTCTGAGATCTGAGAAGAAAAGAAATGAATTACATCATAGTCATGAACTCTATGAAATATATATATATATATATATACACATACAGGACTGTCTCAGAAAATTAGAATATTGTGATGAAGTTCTTTATTTTCCGTAATGCAATTAAAAAAACAAAAATGTCATGCATTCTGGATTCATTACAAATCAACTGAAATATTGCAAGCCTTTTATTCTGATTTATTGCTGATTATGGCTTACAGCTTAAGAAAACTCAAATATCCTATCTTTAAATATTAGAATATCATGAAAAAGTATACTAGTAGGGTATTAAACAAATCACTTGAATTGTCTAATTAACTCGAAACACCTGCAAGGGTTTCCTGAGCCTTGACAAACACTCAGCTGTTATAAATCTTTTTTTTTACTTGGTCTGAGGAAATATTAAAATTTTATGAGATAGGATTTTAGAGTTTTCTTAAGCTGTAAGCCATAATCAGCAATATTAAAAGAATAAAAGGCTTGCAATATTTCAGTTGATTTGTAATGAATCCAGAATGCATGACATTTTTGTTTTTTTAATTGCATTACAGAAAATAAAGAACTTTATCACAATATTCTAATTTTCTGAGACAGTCCTGTATACATATATATATACACATATAGCTCAGTGGGGTAAGAGGGTCGTCCTGCAACCGCAAGGTTGAGGGTTCGATCCCCGCTCTCCCCATTAGTTGCAAGTCGAAGTGTCCTTGAGCAAGGCACTGAACCCCCAGTTGCTTCCCGGGCGCTTCACCGCAGCCCACTGCTCCTTAATAACTAAGGATGGGTTAAATGCAGAGAACTAATTTCCCCTTGGGGATTAATAAAAGTGTATATTCTATATGTATGTATATGTGTATATATATATATGTGTATATATATAATATATATACACACATACAGGACTGTCTCAGAAAATTAGAATATTGTGATAAAGTTCTTTATTTTCTGTAATGCAATTAAAAAAACAAAAATGTCATGCATTCTGGATTCATTACAAATCAACTGAAATATTGCAAGCCTTTTATTCTTTTAATATTGCTGATTATGGCTTACAGCTTAAGAAAACTCTAAAATCCTATCTCATAAAATTTTAATATTTCCTCAGACCAAGTAAAAAAAAAGATTTATAACAGCTGAGTGTTTGTCAAGGCTCAGGAAACCCTTGCAGGTGTTTCGAGTTAATTAGACAATTCAAGTGATTTGTTTAATACCCTACTAGTATACTTTTTCATGATATTCTAATATTTAGAGATAGGATATTTGAGTTTTCTTAAGCTGTAAGCCATAATCAGCAATATTAAAAGAATAAAAGGCTTGCAATATTTCAGTTGATTTGTAATGAATCCAGAATGCATGACATTTTTGTTTATTTAATTGCATTACAGAAAATAAAGAACTTCATCACAATATTCTAATTTTCTGAGACAGTCCTGTATATATACACTACCGTTCAAAAGTTTGGGATCACCCAGACAATTTCGTGTGTTCCATGAAAAATCACACTTTTATTTATCAAATGAATATAAAATATAGTCAAGACATTGACAAGGTTAGAAATATTAATTTTGTTCTACAAACTCCAAGCTCAAAGGAAGGCCAGTTGTATAGCTTATATCACCAGCATAACTGTTTTCAGCTGTGCTGACATAATTGCACGGGTTTTCTAATCATCCATTAGTCTTCTAAGGCGATGATCAAACACAATGTACCATCAGAACACTGGAGTGATCGTTGATGGAAATGGGCCTCTATACACCTATGGAGATATTTCATTAGAAACCAGACGTTTCCACCTAGAATAGTCATTTACCACATTAACAATGTAGAGAGTGTATTTCTGATTGATTTAATGTTATCTTCATTGAAAAAACAGTGCTTTTCTTTGAAAAATAAGGACATTTCTAAGTGATCCCAAACTTTTGAACGGTAGTGTATATGTAAATATATATACACACATATATATATATAATAGGGCTGTGAAACGATTACAATTTTTAATCGGGTTAATCACAGGTTTTTGGGGATTAATCATGATTAATCACATATTACCGATATTCTCGGTATATTTTGTGAGAACATAGAGATTTATGACAAAAGACGGATATATACATTTATACATTCTTCTATACAATGGTGCTGCAACTCAGCAGTTATTTAGCAGTTTTCTTCCATATGGAACATTAATACATCTTCATCCTAAACAGAATGTTTAACCCTCCTGTTGCCTTTCGGGTCAATTTGACCCCATTCAATGTTTAATGTCGGTGTTCTTTGGGGTCAATTCGACCCCAGGCTGTTTTTCACTGTGTCAAACATATAAGAAATATCAACTTTTTTATATATTTAAAGGGCTATTTAGGTAGTCAACAAACAAACATAAAGTACCTCACACTTAAACTTGGGAAGCAATATTAATTCTAATAATTTTCTGGAGGTTTTAATTGCTGGGGTCAAATTGACCCCGAGGGTAAAATATGTTAGTAAATGTAAAGGTAACAGGAGGGTTAAACAGAGCATGTTTCTCTTGTTTGTCAACCATTAACTCCACCATGATACATCTAAAGGCCTCTAGTCTTCCTCTAGCAGCTGCTGAGGCAAACTGACTGTGTGGGTTTTCTTCATGAACTGGGCCGTGATGAAAGGGACGGCGGGGACACCGCTGCAAAGCTGAAACCTCACCGGCCCGCCGGACACGGACAGGTGGACAGATTGACAAGTGACTTTTGTTTTGCTCGGTCCCGATGCGCGCGCACGGAGCTCTGTGGCACGCCAGACGGCGATCGATAAGTGTTAACGCAACGCGAAGAGACAGAAATGACATGCTGCTGTGGAGATACGATCAACAACAGACGTTTAGTTTAATAAAAGAACAAAGACGTGCTCTAGAGAACATGTCAGGGGGCGGGCCAATCTCTTTAATGTCATTGATCTACCGACACTACGCCGCGATCGACTGGCAGGTCGCGATCGACGTGTTGAGACCCTGATCTACAGGAAGTAAAAGTCGTAACAAGGTTTCCGGAGGTGAACCTGCGGAAGGATCATTACCGATGAACAGACCGTCTGCATGAGAGCGGACAGAGTTCAGATTGAAGTGGTGTATTGGAAGCTCATTTTGCAAGTGACTTTTTTTTCGTCCCGACGACCAACAACAGACGGATTGGAAGCTCATTCTGCGCATGCGTTAAATGCGTAAAAAAACTAGTTAAACCTGAAATTGGATTAACTGAGTTAACGCGTTATTTTTCACAGCACTAATATATAAGTATGTGTATAAATATGTGTGTCTCACCTTCTCCACCAGCCGGGGGGGCAGCAGGTCCTCGATGAACTGCCTCAGGTGCTCTCGGACCACGGCCTGGTGGAAGAAGGTCACGCGGCCGTTCACCAGCCCGATGATGGAGGGGGCGCGGTGGGCGCCCAGCTGGTGGGCCAGGCGCCGCTCGTAGCCCAGGTCCACGATGCCGATGCCAACGCCTGAGGTCACAGACAGTAACAGACCGGTACTGGACCCGCAGGTACCACAGACCTGCACTCACTTCTCATGGAGCAGGAGAACAACAACACCGGTGAAGCCTACTTTAAAGTGAGTCATCAGAACCAATGGACTCGTAACAGACGCTCTCATCCGGTCCTCGTGTCAGAACTCCTCTGACCCGGGGCTTCCTCTGCAGAGGGCTCAGTGCATCTCTCTGGATGCGAGGGGCTGTGGGTATGAAGCCTGCAGCCGCAGGAAATACTTCCAATACTTATGCAGATTAAACTCATCGATCCCTCTGGGTCAGAACCATCTGGTTCTGTTAATAAATGCTTAAAGACATTTAAATGTTTTCCCTAAAGGAGATTTTAAACTTTCATTTCCATTAGTCTCCTAACTGGACTCCACTGGTTCTGACTGGTACGTGGACGGTTCTCCAGGGAAAGCGCGATGCGGACCGAGGCCTCGTCTCCAGGGTTGCTCGACACTCTTCCTCTCCAGAGAGAGGTCTTCCTCCTCCGGGAACAACAACAACAACAACCGAAGCCCGATGAATAATGAAGGCTGCGCCTCCTTAAAGAACCTCCTCACGTGGAGATGATTTCTCCTCGTGGCCGAACATCCCCCGGTGATGCCTTCAGGGACACCGACTGGGTCCCGGGGCTCCAGACTTACCCAGAGGCTCCAGCTGCAGTACCGTCTCCTTCCACACGGGCTCGATGTGGATGCAGGCGAAGCACCACTCGGAGGTCACCTTGAGCAGGTACGGCCGCCGGTGGCTGTCGGGCAGCACGTCGCTGTTGAAGGCCGCGTGCTGCAGGAGGTACTTACTGTCGGCAAAGTCCCGGGACCTGGGGGGGAACCAGAGCTGGTAGAGGGCCTCCGGACATGGACCTCCACATGGGGGGTTCTGTTGCTCTCCTGCTCTCCCTCAGGTGTGTCTGGAGCTCTTTCTCAGGTGTCAGAGGACATGAGGGTCAACGGTCAGATGATGTGGGATCAGAGGTCGTGGTATGTGTACAGCCTGTAACTCTGCTCAGGTTTTCAGTCACAAAGGAACAAAACTACATTTGAGAAGCGAGCGTGTCAAAGTAATCGGTGATCCACCAGCAGAACTTTTCACAACACGACCAAAGTCCACCAATGAGCGGCGGAGTCGTCGTGTGGTGGAGGCGTGGCCTCTTACCTGGGGAAGTGGAAGAACGACTCGTCAAAGTAAAAGCTGTTGTGGAAACCACGGGACCCCTGCTGGCTCGGGCCCAGAGGCTGGTTCTCCTCCAGCTGGCCGAAGCGGTCAAAGTTAGAGCGCCGCTCCTCATTGGACAGAATCTGTGAGCGGGAAAGATCCCAGTTAATGTCATGTGACCTGTAGTAAGACTTATTAATGTCATGTGACCTGTAGTAAGACTTATTAATGTCATGTGACCTGTAGTAAGACTTATTAATGTCATGTGACCTGTAGTAAGACTTATTAATGTCATGTGACCTGCAGTAAGACTTATTAATGTCATGTGACCTGCAATAAGACTTATTAATGTCATGTGACCTGTAATAAGACTTATTAATGTCATGTGACCTGTAGTAAGACTTATTAATGTCATGTGACCTGTAGTAAGACTTATTAATGTCATGTGACCTGTAGTAAGACTTATTAATGTCATGTGACCTGTAGTTAGACTTATTAATGTCATGTGACCTGTAGTTAGACTTATTAATGTCATGTGACCTGTAGTAAGACTTATTAATGTCATGTGACCTGTAATAAGACTTATTAATGTCATGTGACCTGTAGTTAGACTTATTAATGTCATGTGACCTGTAGTAAGACTTATTAATGTCATGTGACCTGTAGTAAGACTTATTAATGTCATGTGACCTGCAATAAGACTTATTAATGTCATGTGACCTGTAGTTAGACTTATTAATGTCATGTGACCTGTAGTAAGACTTATTAATGTCATGTGACCTGTAGTTAGACTTATTAATGTCATGTGACCTGTAGTAAGACTTATTAATGTCATGTGACCTGTAGTAAGACTTATTAATGTCATGTGACCTGTAGTAAGACTTATTAATGTCATGTGACCTGTAGTAAGACTTATTAATGTCATGTGACCTGTAGTAAGCAGTCAATCATCCCCAATAAGTGAAACGTGCTGCTGACGTCGTAACTGGCCCGGCTGTGAGCCGTCACGTGCTGTGAGCCGTCACGTGGTGTGAGGGAGCTCCACCCACCTCGTAGGACTTGGACACCTTGATGAACATGTCCTCAGCCTTCGGGTCCTTGTTCTTGTCCGGGTGCCTAGAGGAGCGGGACAGCGTCACTACCGGCTCGTGCACGAGGTGCTCGTGCACTCAGCGGGACTCACCACTCCTTGGCCAGGGTCTTGTACGCGCGCTTCACTTCCGCCTGGCTCGCGCTGCGGCCGACGCCCAGGACCCGGTAGGGGTCATACTCCGCTGCCGCCGCCTGCGCGCTCACAGCCAGCAGGAAGATGGCGAGCCGGAGGGGACAGTTCCCGCGCGGCATCGCGACGGGCTGCGCTCGTGCAGCGCGGGGATGACGTCACGCGGCCCTTCTGTTCCGGTCTAGAGACTCGAGCGGAGGTCTCCCGTGCTGCGGCCCGTCGTCTGCTGCGATGTGAGGTTAGACACCGGCGACATACTGCCGTGCTACGACGACGCCATTCTTCCCCTGCGCGTCATGACCGCAATGGAACAGCAACTTCCCGTTTGAGTTTTTCAAAATAAAACCACCATTCAGATTCAACTTTATTGTCAGTGCGGAGTACGAGTACTAAACACAAACATGCAGCTGTAACATCTAACCAAAAGTACAAAGAAGCAGTGAAAGCGAAGTGCAGTGTGCTAGATAAATAACACTATGAATAACAGGTAAACCATAAACAAATAAAATAACAGTACGAGTAGTAGAACTATATATACAGTATAAAGAGTGGATATGAAATGCAGGGGAGATACAATATATATATATATTCATATATACACATATATATATATATGCTACATAGGCTCATCATTCAATGTAATTGTTTGCCAAACATGTACAAGTTTCAGTTATTTTGTAATTCTTAAAGGGTTAACTATATACATTGTGTATATGTGTGTGGTTATATATATACAGGCACGTGCACAGACATTTTGGGGGGCAGGTGCTCAAACCCAAAAAAAGGGCTCCCAATGGCAAAAATAAATTCTGCCAGAGTTGAAGCGTCAGCATCAAGACACTGATGATGCAATACATCCTCCACCTGCGTTTCCTCTGGCAGCATCAGACCGCTAGCTTACATGTTCTTTATGAATAAAGATGAATTATTATATAGCAACAACAGTACAAGCGTTCTGATTGGCTAATGGGCGTCATGCCAGCCACTATCGCTCTCCTCGCTGGTCTGATACGGATCCGTATCGCCCTCTGACCTCATTTTCAAAATGAGCGATATTGATAGACATCAACAGCCAAGAGCAGTGGTCCTCAAACTAAGGCCCGCGCGCCGGATACGGCCGCCTCCACACTGGGCCCGGCCCTCTGAACAAGAGAGGCCTTGGGATTCTTTTTTCAGTTGCCGCGGAGCATGTCAGGGCGAAATTCTCACAAGAACTCAGATAAATGCCCCGTCGGATATTAAAACACATTTGGGGGGACTTGACGACAGAGAGAGAAACTTTTATTCTTAAATACTGAAGAATGAAAAAAATGTGTCTCCAGCAGAAAGGGCCCTTTACTCATCCAGGGCAAAAGGGGAGGAGCTTGAGCACCACTAGGGCTCTACCTGTGCACGTGCCTGCATATATATATATATATATATATTGATGTTTCATGTCACAAAGGCTTTTTTTATTTTGAAGGAAAGTAATGAAACTTCCGGTCTCTCCAACGCAAGACACTGGAGATAACGCGCATGCGCCAATCAGCAGCTGTCCACAAACTGCAAACCCTTCGTTTTCATTATCCTTCATTAATAAATATTATATATTATATATATATATAAATACTCATCTCATATTTAAATAATAAACTATTTTCACAGCTCGATTATGCTCGATCTTTTCTATATAACGATAAGTGTAATACCGTTTTTTAAATATCTAATTGTGATGTCATAACAGTTATTGGCCATATTAGTACATGTCCTCTTGTGTAGGTTATATGGTCTAATAATAATAAGTATCATTCAGCAATATAGAGAGAGCAACATACAAGTCGTCGTGTTTATTTATTTTAATTCACTTCCGGTTCCGCTTCGCCCTTTCCGCTCAGAACTGGGTTTCCACGAGCGGCTGGAGGATGACCGCAGGGACACCTGGCTGCGCAAGCTAACCTGCGTGACCCCTCCACCTCACGTGCTGCCACGCGCCACCGCCCCGGGACCGGAACCGCGCACGTGCTCAGGTAACGCGCTCACCCCTCCGCTGCGGCGCGTGACGTCGCTTCAGCCAGCTCGCCATCTTTGTCCGGTGCTGGTTTGTTGACGTCTGCAGACATGGAGCCCCGCCGCGCTCCTCCGGTCCCGGTGCAGGAGCAGCTCGTGTTCTGAGAGCGGGAGCTCCCGCGTCCATGACGTCACGATAACGTCCCTTTCTCCGGTGTTCCTCAGCCCGACTCGCACCATGAACCTGCACCGGTCGGTGTGCCGCCACAAGACGGCCCTGGCCATCGGCACCGTGAGCAGCTTCGCCGTGGTTCTGGTGTTCTTGGCTAAATGCACCTCGGAAACCCAGAAGCAAGGCCAGCGGGCCGCCCCGGGCCTCGCGCCCCGCCCGGAGCAGCAGGACCCCCCGACCCCGGCCAAGGCCTTGGCGGCCTTCCTGGTGGTCCTCATCACCACCGGGCCCAAGTACACGGAGCGCAGGAGCATCATCCGCAGCACCTGGCTGGCCCAGCGGGACGCCGACGTGCTGGCCCTGTTCGTGGTGGGGACCCAGGGGCTGTCCGCCGAGGACCGGCAGAACCTGGACACGGAGCAGGGCCGGCACCGGGACCTGCTCCTCCTGCCCGAGCTGCGGGACTCCTACGAGAACCTGACCCTCAAGCTGCTGCACATGTACTCCTGGCTGGACCGCAGCGTGGACTTCCAGTTCGTCCTGAAGGCGGACGACGACACGTTCGCCCGCCTGGACCTCCTGAAGGAGGAGCTGCGGGGGAGGGGCCCGGCCCGGCTGTACTGGGGCTTCTTCTCGGGGCGCGGCCGCGTGAAGACGGCCGGCAAGTGGCGCGAGAGCTCCTGGGAGCTGTGCGACTACTACCTGCCCTACGCCCTGGGCGGCGGCTACGTGCTGTCGGCCGACCTGGTGCGCTACGTGCGCCTGAACGCCGCCTACTTCAAGACGTGGCAGAGCGAGGACGTGTCGCTGGGCGCCTGGCTGGCGCCGGTGGACGTGCGGCGGACGCACGACCCGCGCTTCGACACGGAGTACAAGTCCCGCGGCTGCAGCAACAAATACCTGGTGACGCACAAGCAGAGCCTGGAGGACATGCTGGAGAAGCAGCAGACGCTGCGGCGCCACGGCCGGCTGTGCCGAGAGGAGCTGCGGCTGCGGCTGTCCTACGTGTACGACTGGAGCGTGCCGCCATCGCAGTGCTGCCAGAGGAAGGACGGCATCCCCTGAGGACCGGCCCGCCGGCGGCCTCCGGGTCGCCGCCGGCGGCCTCCGGTCCGGTTAAAGTTCTGTCCCTCCTCTTCATGTCTGCTTCTTATTTATCTCCGTGTTCAATATGAAAGAGTTTAAGACTCTTTAGAGACGTTCATTTAGAATAGTTTGACGTGTTTTTGTACGATCAGCTCAGTTTAACATGTTCATCTCTCCTGGTGTCAGGAGGTGAGGAGAAGGAGGAGGAGGTGAGGAGGTCGGGAGGAGGAGGAGGTGAGGAGGAGGAGGTCGGGAGGAGGAGGAGGAGGTCAGGAGGAGGTGAGGAGGAGGAGGAGGAGGTCGGGAGGAGGAGGAGGTGAGGAGGAGGTCGGGAGGAGGTGAGGAGGAGGAGGAGGAGGTCGGGAGGTCAAACTCACGTTGCTCCTCTTTCTCAAGTGCACTCTGACTCTGACGTCTGCTCCCACTTCAAAGAGTCCTCCTCTCCCCACGTCCTCTCCTCCTCCTCCTCTCCCCACATCCTCCTCCTCCTCCTCTCTTCCTCTCCCCATGTCCTCTCCTCCTCCTCTCCCCACATCCTCTCATCCTCCTCCTCTCCTCCTCCTCTCTTCCTCTCCCCACATCCTCTCCTCCTCCTCTCCCCACGTCCTCTCCTCCTCTCCTCTCCTCCTCCTCTCTTCCTCTCCCCACGTCCTCTCCTCCTCCTCTCCCCACATCCTCCTCCTCTCCTCCTCCTCTCTTCCTCTCCCCACGTCCTCTCCTCCTCCTCTCCCCACATCCTCCTCCTCTCCTCCTCCTCTCTTCCTCTCCCCACGTCCTCTCCTCCTCCTCCACCCACATCCTCCTCCTCTCCTCCTCCTCTCCTCCTCTCCCCACGTCCTCTCCTCCTCCTCTCCCCACGTCCTCTCCTCCTCCTCCTCTCTTCCTCTCCCCACATCCTCTCCTCCTCCTCTCCCCACGTCCTCTCCTCCTCCTCTCCCCACGTCCTCTCCTCCTCCTCCTCTCTTCCTCTCCCCACGTCCTCTCCTCCTCCTCCTCTCCCCACGTCCTCTCCTCTCTTCCTCTCCCCACGTCCTCTCCTCCTCCTCTCCCCACATCCTCTCCTCCTCCTCCTCTCCCCACATTCTCCTCCTCTCCTCCTCCTCTCTTCCTCTCCCCATGTCCTCTCCTCCTCCTCTCCCCACATCCTCTCATCCTCCTCCTCTCCCCACATCCTCCTCCTCTCCTCCTCCTCTCTTCCTCTCCCCACGTCCTCTCCTCCTCCTCTCCCCACGTCCTCTCCTCCTCTCCCCCATCCTCCTCCTCCTCTCTTCCTCTCCCCACATTCTCCTCCTCCTCTCTTCCTCTCCCCACGTCCTCTCCTCCTCCTCTCCCCACATCCTCCTCTCCTCCTCTCCCCACGTCCTCTCCTCCTCCTCTCCCCACGTCCTCTCCTCCTCTCCCCCATCCTCCTCCTCCCCTCTGCTTGTGGAGACATGTTTATGGGATGTGTGTTCAGGTTATTGTACAGCATCCCACCTGACATGATGTCTCCCCGTTTTGGGTGAATCAATTTAAATATTATGTTATTTGTTGTTATTTATTGTGCGGCCGCTGTTGATCCGGAGCATCGAGTTGTTTGGAACGGTTTGGTTGCAGATTGAGAATCTGCACGTTTCACTTTAAAAGAGAGATGTAGTTTTAACGGCGCTGACCCGGTGCCATCGAGGCGGTTCTGACCCGTGCAGCGTGACCGGGTCAGAACCGCCTCGATGGCGCCGGGTCAGCGGTCCCAGAGGCTCGGCGCTCGTGTTTGGTGTGAATTAGACTCCTGATGAGTAGGGATGGGTATCGTTTGGGTTTTTTCCGATACCGGTGCTAAACCGGTACTTTTAAAACGATACCGATGCCTAAATGGTGCCTGAACCGATAATTTTTTTTTTTTAAACGCACATTGAGGACATTAAAAACCTCTTCGGCCATATTCCCTGTAGAAGCCGTTATCATGGAGCACGACAACAACGGATATCAGACCGTTAACATACACAATGTTCTCCATTATATGAGGTGATATGTGTTGTCATGTGCAGACCTTATAGGGTTAACCTGTCACTGTGTTGATGGGCAAAGAGAACAACCAATCACAGGGACTGAAGATGACACGTGACACATACAGTTTTGCTTCTGACAGCGAGAGTTCCACTGAAACAAAGTGACGCCCCACGGTCTTTATTCCTCCGTCATTATATTCCCGGTAACACCGGGTATACAGCCGGGACCGCTGGACACCAACACACCTGCTAGCAGACTGTCACGCTCGTAGCTAGCGCTAGCTACGAGCTAGCTTAAACATGGTTATAATGGATAATTTATTATTTCTTGGGCTACTTTTATGAATGCAAGACTTGCAGTCAACGTTACGGTACTAATCTGAGTTCAGGCTGCTCGTCATAATCGGTCTCCCCGTGTTCAGGGGGACCGGTGACGGCCTCCCCGTCGCGTCCAGCCTGACGCTGGTGTGCTCGACACGGGCTCACTAGCAGGGTTGCCAGGTCTGTGTGACAAAACCAGCCCAATGGCCAATCAAAACCAGCCCAAACCAGCCCAATGGCCAATAAAACAAGCCCAAAAAACAAGCCCAATATCAGAACTCAAAATATGCCTGTGCCAAACCATATACACTGCTTTTAAAGTCCAACAACATTGCTATCATTTCCAAATGTATTGTAATATCTACAAAGTAACAACAAATGGTTAGTATGCCAGCATTAAAAGCAGTTTCCCCTCAACAGTTATTTCACCTAGGTCCTAAAATGGCCTTGTGTAATTAGATACAGTATATTATCATAAATAAAACATAGCTCTGTGAAGGTGTAGACCAATTCACTGACGGACAAACTAACCTGTTGCTTTGTCTTGAGGCTTTCTCTTCCCTTTTCTCTCTTCCTCCCTGCCTGGACAACATGAATGTACTGTTTTTACTTCATATGCATTTACTGTAGTTAATGCAATACCTTATTTCAACTGAAACACCTTATGTTGCTTCACTATATTTGTTATCATATACTTATAGTTCAAACAATGTACGCACTCGACAACTGGAGAACGGAGCAGCATTTCGAATGTGTTTCCCCGTTTTGCTGTGGTTTTGGAGATCACTGTGGTGCGCACGAATCTCGGTTTTGCAGTACCGACAAAAAGCTTTGGTATCATCCCCAGCCACACGTTCTATCCATTCTTTAATTCCGTTTTCACTTTCCCATTCTTTCGTATATTTCTTCCCGTATTTAGCCCACTTACCGGGTGGCATGTTTCTCCAGTGTAGCTACACTAACTACCAGACCAGAGTTGGGATCGAGCGGGTCGCAGGAGACTGAGCGCGGCGAGAGCTTTAGGTGCGTGTGTGTATGTGGGCGTGTCCCATGTCCATGTGTGTACGTGCTGATCTGGAGTCAGTTTGGTAGGATTTGGGTAGAAATAAATTATTTCATTTAAAATATGGATTTTTATTTAAAGATATTCATGTAATTTGCATGCAAAATAGGTCTACCCGAACCAGCGGACAAGAAATTCAACCCGCGGCAACACTTCAAAAGTAGCCCAATTCCGCGGGAAAACCGCGGACCTGGCAACACTGCTCACTAGTCACACACGGCCAGGGTTGCCAGGTCTGTGACAAAACCAGCCCAAAAACCAGCCCAATATCAGAACTCAAAATATGCCCGTGCCAAACAATATACACTGCTTTTAAAGTCCATGTCCAGTACCGCTGCTAACCATGTGGGTGTCCTAAGCATAACTCCTTCATGATGGGGGGGGGGGCGCAAATGACTTTTTTTCGTCAGGCGCGGCACCGGAGCTCTGCAGTGCGCGAGACGGAGCTCGGAGTCGTGTTAACGCGACACTAGAGACAGAGGCTGTGTCTACTACCGCACACTTGAGCACTTGGAGCTGACTTTCAGTGTTCGAAGTGCGCCACTGACAAATCCAGCAGAATTCAGAGCACTGAAAGTACCCGGATGGCGCTCTGCAAACGGGCAGAACATGTAAAACGATGGACACTACTCGCCCTAAGCGGCCGCCATCTTGGCGACGTACCGGAAGAGGAGGAGCCCTTTCGCCAGCTCTTCATTTTATTTCTAAAACAATGGCGGACAGCACAAGCGGTAGACCACGAAGCTACAGACCGTAAATGTAAGTATCAGCGGTTATTACACATTGTACTGGTATTACAATGTACTACTAACATGCCATTCTCAGATTAGTGAGCATACCTAGGTAGCATGAGATGCCATTGGATCTGCATGGCAGTTATGATAAGCTAGCTGGCTAATCCACCACCCGGCCAGTCCGACGAAGGTGCACTTTTATCGGACACTTTCCGCTTGACGAGCGGGGGCAGGTCGGCTCCAGGCGCTTCTCCAGCGGCAAGTCCGACGACAGATAGCTGTCAGTCATCGGACAGTGTTAAACAACGGCTGTTCTGTTAACCAATCGAAATAGCAATTTTAATAATGGATTAACAATGGATATGCTCAGTTTAATAACGAGTTAACATGACACCGCGAGCGTTTGCACACACGCCGCCCGATAATTAATACCGTTACGATAGCTATCTAAGCTTGTCCTTCTAGAAATAATTGTAGCTTTCAATCATCGTTGTGTGTTGTTTTTTTAATGTTGTGTATGTATTAATTTAAATGTAATGGTGGTCTGGGACAGAGCACTGAATGGCTATCCTCTTTCTGTTTCCTGCCCCAGAGACGTTTCCTGGAGGTGCTGCTGGTCCTCTGCTGCCCTCCCGACATCTGGCTCCAATGACCTCTGGCACCTCACATCCACCTCCAGGGCCTTTAAGAAGATGGACCGCCATCGCGTCTTCAGTATCCCGAAGGACCTCTCCACAACACACCTTTGACAGGCAGCAGTTGTAGCTTGGAGGTGGACAGGCTGCCTGAAGGGGGTCATGAGGCAGATGGGTTGGGACAGGCAGGGGAGCCACCATCCCCAAGGATACAGTATCCTGGTGGAGGATGACTGCTCATAGAAGATGGGGCTGTTATTCAGGACCCTGGCATCATGCACTGAGCCCGGGGCCTGTCGAAGGCCCTGGCCACCACCCGATAGGAGGTGGCGCTGGCAAGCCAACAAATAAAAACTAGACGGGAGATCTCGGGGCCCCAACCGTGGTCAGTCAGTGCCCAGCACAGCCATGAGGGCGTTGAATGACTCGGTGAGCCTGAAGTCCACCCTCATGTCACTGTGGCCATCACAACACAACGCCAGCAGTGGCATTGCAGCATTGATACGGCAGCGCCGCCTGGGACTGGGTGGCTGCTGTAGAGTGTGGGGAGGGGAAGGGAAGATTATATTAATATGTAAGTCATTTTATCAATAAAATGTTGTCATTGAGGTTTTGTAGTCTTTTATTGCGTTTTCTGATTTATATTAGAATTGATGCATGTTTGTAACAACAAATTAATATGCCTGTGTTCAATTGCTCATTGATTCCTGTATCAGGGTGAACTTCACTACAACAGAGATGTGTATAAAAGTACAGTCAGTCAAAGTAGGCCTTTTACTGTGTGAATTCAAGCAGATGATGCCTATCATTTCAGTGGATAATTCTTAAAACTAATTGGAATCTAGGGACAAACATGTACAGATTTGTCATGTTTTATTTCCATATGGTGTGTATGTGGATTGCAAAGAAGAAGGCTACTTCTGACAAAGATAATTGAGAATTTAGCATACCTAGCGAGGAGAATTTAATTGCAACTACTACATGAAGCTATGCTGTGAAGGTAAGGCAAAATCACAATTAAACTTACATATACCATCTCGACTTCAGCCAGAAGGCGGAGGCTCCTGCCGCGATTGTGGAGGTATCGCAGTTTCCACATGGGGTGGAGAAAGGTAAACAAGGCAACAAGAGGGCAAGAAGTGCTTCATTTGGTCAGTTTAAGGGTTAGGGTATCGCAAGCAGATTTGCATACGTCACTCCCGGCTTAATTTCGCGGGTGCCGTGAACAGATTTGCGTCCGTCACTTCCGCCAAGTGGTTAACGTAAGTGTTCCATTTGAGACAGCACTTCATCAGCGACGCAGTGCACTGCAATGCAGTGCACTGAATTGCAGTGCACTGCATTGCAGTGTACTTCGTTAAGTGCGCGGTAGTAGACACAGCCATAATGACATGCTGCTGGAGAGACACCAACAACAGACGGATTGGAAGCTCATTCTGCGCATGCGTTAAATGCGTTAAAAAACAACTAATTAATCCTGTAATTTAATCATAACGCGTTATTTTTCACAGCACTAATATATATATATATATGGTTCTTTGAAATAAGTTTTTTTGAGAAATCATAGGTTAGGGCACTTATAAGCTAGATAGCTTTAGCCTCGACCTTTTCGGTCAACCACTTTCTTCTTTTGTTGAATTCTGATTGTTGTATATTTTGCTGATCGAAATAAACTAAACTAAACTAAGGGGTTAAAAGGGCCCCATTTGTGAATCCCACAGAACCAAACCCACCCCGGGATGGGGTGTAGGAGTAATCACAAGAGGTGATTCTCGCCAAACCGCCCCACCCCGTTGGGGAGGTCGGCGATTCATAATCAGACTCGCCTATGAATCGCTCCTCCCGTGTAGGCGATTCTGAACCGCCTATCGCCCACCGCTCCTGTGAGATTCACAAATCCCTGCTGCTTTGCTGGAAATCACTTCTACTTACAGACTCTGGTTCGGGGCTCCGTGACGTCACTAGCACCAAAGCGCTTAGATGTCACGTGACAATGTTTCCATGGTGACGGACAAGGTCGCGGAGATCGAAGGCACTGCGCGGATGTGTCGGCGTGTACGTGCTGATCTGGAGTCAGTTTGGTAGGATTTGGGTTTAAATAAATTATTTCATTTAGAATATGGATTTTTATTTAAAGATATTCATGTAATTTGCATGCAAAATAGGTCTACCCGAACCAGCGGACAAAAAATTCAACCCGCGGCAACACTTCAAAAGTAGCCCAATTCCGCGGGAAAACCGCGGACCTGGCAACACTGCACACGGCGCAGCCTCCGCTGTCAAAGTTAAATGATAGGCTATCGTAACCTGCTGACAGGGCGGAGTCACCAGAGAAGTTCACAACAATAGTTTTTTTCAATTTTAATCGGCTCAGGCACCGGAAAGAAGCACCGAAATGTGCGTTGCGTTTCGGTCCGGGTAATACCGGTTGTATTGGAACCGGTGCCATATTGGCACCGGGTTTCGGTACCCAACCCTACTGATGAGACGCTCCTCCTCCTCCGGGTCGGTGCCGGTCCACACGCTCAGCCTCCCGCGGGTTTTATACAACAATAAATGTTTTCTGGTCTCTTCTGTTCTTGTGGATTCATTTGTTGGAGTAAATGTCAAATGAATACAAGTTGTTCTCTACAAAGAAAACCATCAACACTCTGACGTCACCTCTGAGCTCCACACCTGGAGGCTTCAGTTTTAAAGTCATTATTACAGAGAGAACGGCAGCGGCCCACCTGGACTCCACGAGGAACACCTGATCAGGTTCAGGCTCCTCCACGTGAACACACGCGGAGCGTTATTCTTCTACTGTGAGACGTGAACACCTGTGATGAGACTGATTTAAAGAATTACACACCAACATGTTCAGCTCTCAGAGACGACACACACACACACACCTCCATACATGAGCATGCATACACACACACCTTAAAATATAGACGGAATACAATATATATTAAAAAACCAAGGTATGAAAGAGTTAACATGAAGTGCTATAGCTATGCGAACACGTGATTAGGGTAAAGGAAAGGAAGCCCAGTCAGACTTGATTGATCTGTTCTGGTCGATATATCGATGAGAACATGTTGCACATAAAGTAGTATTTAGTTATTCACGCGTGGTTCCCAGAGGACGGCTCGGCTCGGCTCGGCTCGGCTCGGCTCCGACGGGCCTCACGCTTCGACGCCGTCACGTGGGCCAGTGACGTCAGACCAGTCGGAAGGGAGCTTGACAATTCAAGATGGCGTCCCACGCCGAAGCAGGAAAGAGATGTCAGAGTAAATAAAGGTCCGCCCGCCCCGCAGCCCGCCCCGTGACACCCCGCCACGCGGCGGTCGGACCTCCGGAGAACCGAAGCAGCGCCAGGCCGGACCGGACCAGGTGAGCGGGGCGCGGGGGGAGCTCAGGCGGGTCCAGGGGCGGTGGCGCCCGGGCGCAGCCGCCAGGCCATCGGAGCGGACACGAGCCGCGGACACGAGCCCCCAAACGACAACACCGCTGGGTCCGATGAGCTCTCCCACCGGGCCGAACCGGCTCCACCGGGCCGAACCGGCTCCCCTGGCCGACTCGGGTCACGTGACACGGCGGCTCGTTTCCCGAGCAAAGCGGCGACAGTGATGCTAGCTTAGCTTTTTGCGAATTAACACTGTCATAACTTTAGTTGTCACTCGAGCTCGCGAGCGTAGCTGCGCGTGCCAGTGACGTGACAGCCGGGGAGCCTCGTGACCCGCGGGAAGACTCTTCCCCGATCACGTGATGCACGAACTGAGCTGTTCTGGTCGGTTTAGGGTCGCTAAGTTAAGAACCACGGAGCTAGCTAGCTAACTGCTACCCAGGGTCTCTGACGTCACTGGTCTGGACGCCATCTACAGGGTCTCTGACGTCACTGGGTTGAAATGAAAGATATCTGATGGTAGTTAACCTCCTGGTCGTGAGCTCACTCTCGATCCTGTGACGTCACCTAGCATCAGCAGCCAGGCTGTCGTCCGGTTCCGCTGCCCTCAGTGGAGCTGTTCCTGGAGGCCAAATGTCCCTCCCTCAGGTGGAGGTCCTCGGGTCTCTGACCTCCCCTCAGGTGGAGGTCCTCAGGTCTCACTCTGAGCAGCAGGTGGAGGTCAGAGACCTGAGGCCCTCCACCTGAGGGGAGGTCAGAGACCTGAGGCCCTCTACCTGAGGGGAGGTCAGAGACCTGAGGCCCTCCACCTGAGGGGAGGTCAGAGACCTGAGGCCCTCCACCTGAGGGGAGGTCAGAGACCTGAGGCCCTCCACCTGAGGGGAGGTCAGAGACCTGAGGCCCTCCACCTGAGGGGAGGTCAGAGACCTGAGGCCCTCCACCTGAGGGGAGGTCAGAGACCTGAGGCCCTCCACCTGAGGGGCGGTCAGAGACCTGAGGCCCTCTACCTGAGGGAGGTCAGAGACCTGAGGCCCTCCACCTGAGGGAGGTCAGAGACCTGAGGCCCTCCACCTGAGGGAGGTCAGAGACCTGAGGCCCTCTACCTGAGGGGAGGTCAGAGACCTGAGGCCCTCTACCTGAGGGGAGGTCAGAGACCTGAGGCCCTCCACCTGAGGGGAGGTCAGAGACCTGAGGCCCTCCACCTGAGGGGAGGTCAGAGACCTGAGGCCCTCCACCTGAGGGGAGGTCAGAGACCTGAGGCCCTCTACCTGAGGGGAGGTCAGAGACCTGAGGCCCTCTACCTGAGGGGAGGTCAGAGACCTGAGGCCCTCCACCTGAGGGGAGGTCAGAGACCTGAGGATGTTGGCAAACCAACACATTTGATCCAGGGTTTATTTTATTTTATCTTAATCTCCTTTCCACGATCAGAACCGCCTTGCAGCTGAAAGTGGATCCATCTCTTCACCTGCTGATCACTCGTCTACCTCTGTGTTCGCTGGGCGTGGACACAGCGGCGCCTCTGTTGTCACGGTTACAAGGTGTGACCCGATACTGGGACGATGGGACTTGAGCCAGTGACTGTTCCCATGTGTCATCGCCCAAAGCTTTGACTGTCAATATGAGAGGCTGCTCTGGGTGGTGGTGTATCCTCTGGGTGGTGGTGTATCCTCTGGGTGGTGGTGTATCCTCTGGGTGGTGGTCTGACGGCTGCTCCTCGTGTCGTTTCAGAGTCTCAATGGCTGCGAGGAAGTCTGGATCCGATGTCTTCAACAATGGTGAGGAGCGTCTTTGATCCCGTCTGACCTGCGCCTCCTGTTGAGGAGGTGCCGGTTGGCGCCTCCTGTTGAGGAGGTGCAGGTTAGCGCCTCCTGTTGAGGAGGTGCAGGTTGGCGCCTCCTGTTGAGGAGGTGCCGGTTGGCGCCTCCTGTTGAGGAGGTGCAGGTTGGCGCCTCCTGTTGAGGAGGTGCCGGTTGGCGCCTCCTGTCTCCTGACGCTCCCTCTGTGGCGCAGGGCCCATCAGCTACCTGGAGGACGTTCCCTTCAAGATCTCTGACCGGTTCCGCTGCCCGGCCAAAGTGGGCTTCCCTGTTGGGTTCTGCCCCCCCGACTGTGGCCCCCTGCTGCTGGACTCACAGGTGAGGAACCGATCACCTGTTGACTGGGGCAGCATGAGAGCCTGCAGGAACACCTGGAGCAGTCATGGAAAAACTTACATCACTAAAGTTGTTTCCTGGTTCTCTCTGCCCCGTCATGGTGCTCTCTGCCCCGTCATGGTGCTCTCTGCCCCGTCATGGTTCTCTCTGCCCCGTCATGGTTCTCTTCTCTCCCCAGTATGACTTTTCTCTGGCGCGGCGCAGTGTGCTCTGGGGCGTTGAGCTGGCTGAGGCCAGAGCAGCAGAAGCCAGAGCGAAGGAGGCGGTGAGCGGGGAGCGTCCGGCCCAGGGTGCGGACGCCGCAGAGGACCAGGACCTCCTGCCCCCGGCGCTGAACCCCGTCCTGGCGGGCCTGAGCCACAATGACATCCTCACGCCGCTGCCGGCCCCCAGCCTCGGGCCCAGGAAGGCCCGGCCCAGCTCCCCGCCGCCGCCGCACCGCCTCAACCTGGCGGACTTCGAGCGTGAGGAGGACCCCTTCGACAAGCTGGAGCTCAAGACTCTGGACGACAGGGAGGAGCTGCGGAGCATCCTGCAGAGCCAGCCCCCCCCGGAGGCCCCCCCCCCGGAGGCCCCCCACAGGTCACGAGGGAGCAGCCCGTCTCCCCCCGGCACCAAGCCGGGCCTCCCCCATCAGCCCGACGGGCTCGCCGCCCTGCTGGACGCGGACCGGGTCGGGCGGCCCGGCAGGACGGGCCTCGAGGCCGATGACCGGCCCTGTAACATCCGCTCCCTCACCTTCCCCAAGCTGTCTGACTCCGGTGACCCCGAGCCGCCGCGGTGCGGCCCGCTCGCCGCCGCCAGACCGCACCTCCTCAACGGAAGCCCGCCCACCGCGCCCGAGGCGCTCGTCGGCCCGGAGCCCGGCGGCCACGCCAAGAGCGGAGCGCCGAAGCCGGTGAGCGTGAGGCCACGCGGCGCCGTAGACCCGCGGCGGTCCGGAGGAACCGCACTGACCCGCCTTTGTGTTTCCCTGCAGGCCGACCCCGGGTCAGGACCGGCGGGGCTCGTGCCGTGCGGGGTGGCGCCACTCGGCATGAGCCCCGGCGAGCGGCAGTGCGCGGAGACCCTGGTGGGCATGGGCTACTCGTACGACGCCGTCCTCCGGGCCATGCAGACGCCGGGCCGCAGCGTGGAGCAGGTGCGCCGCTGCCGAGCAGCGCCCGTATATGAAGGGTTTTAATCCCGTTCTCACAACTCAGACTTTCAGATTAAACACCCGACCTTCACAGGGATTAGAGTTTCAGATTAAACACCCGACCCTCACGGGGATTAGAGTTTAAGATTAAACACCCGACCCTCACGGGGATTAGAGCTTCAGATTAAACACCCGACCCTCACGGGGATTAGAGTTTCAGATTAAACACCCGACCCTCACGGGGATTAGAGCTTCAGATTAAACACCCGACCCTCACGGGGATTAGAGTTTCAGATTAAACACCCGACCCTCACGGGGATTAGATCTTCAGATTAAACACCCGACCCTCACGGGGATTAGAGCTTCAGATTAAACACCCGACCCTCACGGGGATTCGACTGTTCTAGGGGAGCAGTTTGTACCCGCTGCTTTAATGATCCGTGTTTTAGCACCACAAGCTGCCAGAGCACAATAACAATAACTTTAATCCAGACTGTGTGTTCATGTGTTCATGTTCATGTTCATGTGTCCATGTATTCATGTGTTCATGTTCATGTGTTCATGATCATTTGTTCATGTATTTGTGTTCATGTCTTCATGTGTTCATGACTTCGTGTGTTCATGTGTCCATGTATTCGTGTTCATGTGTTCATGTCTTCATGTGTTCATGTGTTCATGTGTCCATGTATTCGTGTTCATGTGTTCATGACTTCATGTGTCCGTGTGTCCGTGTGTCCGTGTGTCCGTGTGTCCGTGTGTCCGTGTGTCCGTGTCTTCGTGTGTCCGTGTGTCCGTGTCTTCGTGTGTCTGTGTGTTCGTGTCTCCGTGTGTCCGTGTGTCCGTGTGTCCGTGTCTTCGTGTGTCCGTGTGTCCGTGTCTTCGTGTGTCCGTGTGTCCGTGTGTTCGTGTGTTCGTGTGTTCGTGTGTTCGTGTGTCCGTGTGTTCGTGTGTCCGTGTCTTCGTGTGTCCGTGTCTTCGTGTGTCCGTGTCTTCGTGTCTTCGTGTCTTCGTGTGTTCGTGTGTTCGTGTGTCCATGTGTCCATGTGTTCATGTGTTCATGTGTTCATGTGTCCATGTGTCCATGTGTTCATGTGTTCATGTGTCCATGTGTCCATGTGTCCATGTGTCCATGTGTTCATGTGTCCATGTGTTCATGTGTCCATGTGTCCATGTGTTCATGTGTTCATGTGTTCATGTGTTCATGTGTCCATGTGTTCATGTGTTCATGTGTCCATGTGTCCATGTGTCCATGTGTTCATGTGTTCATGTGTTCATGTGTCCATGTGTTCATGTGTTCATGTGTCCATGTGTCCATGTGTTCATGTGTTCATGTGTCCATGTGTCCATGTGTTCATGTGTCCATGTGTCCATGTGTCCATGTGTTCATGTGTTCATGTGTTCATGTGTCCATGTGTTCATGTGTCCATGTGTCCATGTGTCCATGTGTCCATGTGTCCATGTGTCCATGTGTCCATGTGTTCATGTGTCCATGTGTCCATGTGTTCATGTGTCCATGTGTTCATGTGTCCATGTGTTCATGTGTCCATGTGTTCATGTGTCCATGTGTCCATGTGTTCATGTGTCCATGTGTTCATGTGTCCATGTGTCCATGTGTCCATGTGTCCATGTGTTCATGTGTTCATGTGTCCATGTGTCCATGTGTCCATGTGTTCATGTGTCCATGTGTTCATGTGTTCATGTGTCCATGTGTCCATGTGTCCATGTGTCCATGTGTTCATGTGTCCATGTGTTCATGTCTTCATGTGTTGACGTGTTCGTGTTGATATGTTCGTGTTGACGTGAGTTAACATGTTCGTGAGTTAACATGTTCGTGTTGACGCGAGTTAACATGTTCGTGTTGATATGTTCGTGTTGACGTGAGTTAACGTGTTCGTGTTGACGTGTTCGTGTTGACGTGAGTTAACGTGTTCGTGTTGACGCGTTCGTGTTGACGTGAGTTAACGTGTTCGTGTTGACGTTAACGTGTTGGCGTGACGTGTTAACGTGTTCGTGTTGACGGTGTTCGTGTTGACGTGAGTTAACGTGTTCGTGTTGACGCGTTCGTGTTGACGTGAGTTAACGTGTTCGTGTTGACGTGTTCGTGTTGACGTGAGTTAACATGTTCGTGTTGACGCGTTCGTGTTGACGTGAGTTAACATGTTCGTGTTGACGCGTTCGCGTTGACGTGAGTTAACATGTTCGTGTTGACGTGTTCGCGTTGACGTGAGTTAACATGTTCGTGTTGACGTGAGTTAACATGTTCGTGTTGACGCGTTCGCGTGTTGCCGTGAGATAACATGTTCGTGTTGGCGTGAGTTAACATGTTCGTGTTGTCGTGAGGTAACATGTTCGTGTTGACGTGAGTTAACATGTGTTGGACGATGAGTTAACATGTTCGTGTTGGACGTGAGTTAACATGTTCGTGTTGACGCGAGTTAACATGTTCGTGTTGACGTGTTCGTGTTGATATGTTCGTGTTGACGTGAGTTAACATGTTCGTGTTGACGTGAGTTAACATGTTCGTGTTGACGTGTTCGTGTTGACGTGAGTTAACATGTTCGTGTTGACGTGAGTTAACGTGTTCGTGTTGACGTGAGTTAACGTGTTCGTGTTGACGCGTTCGTGTTGACGTGAGTTAACGTGTTCGTGTTGACGTGTTCGTGTTGACGTGAGTTAACGTGTTCGTGTTGACGTGTTCGTGTTGACGTGAGTTAACGTGTTCGTGTTGACGCGTTCGTGTTGACGTGAGTTAACGTGTTCGTGTTGACGCGTTCGTGTTGACGTGAGTTAACATGTTCGCGCGTTCGTGTTGGACGTGAGTTAACATGTTCGTGTTGACGCGTTAACATGTTCGTGTTGACGTGAGTTAACATGTTCGTGTTGACGTTCGTGTTGACGTGAGTTAACATGTTCGTGTTGATGTGTTCGTGTTGACGTGAGTTAACATGTTCGTGTTGACGTGAGTTAACATGTTCGTGTTGACGTGAGTTAACATGTTCGTGTTGACGTGAGTTAACATGTTCGTGTTGACGCGTTCGTGTTGACGTGAGTTAACATGTTCGTGTTGACGTGTTCGTGTTGACGTGAGTTAACATGTTCGTGTTGACGTGAGTTAACATGTTCGTGTTGACGCGTTCGTGTTGACGTGAGTTAACATGTTCGTGTTGACGTGAGTTAACATGTTCGTGTTGACGTGTTCGTGTTGACGTGAGTTAACATGTTCGTGTTGACGTGTTCGTGTTGACGTGAGTTAACATGTTCGTGTTGACGTGACGGAGTTAACATGTTTGTGTTGACGTGTTCGTGTTGACGTGAGTTAACATGTTCGTGTTGACGTGTTCGTGTTGACGTGAGTTAACATGTTCGTGTTGACGTGTTCGTGTTGACGTGAGTTAACATGTTCGTGTTGACGTGAGTTAACATGTTTGTGTTGACGTGTTCGTGTTGACGTGAGTTAACATGTTCGTGTTGACGTGTTCGTGTTGACGTGAGTTAACATGTTCGTGTTGACGTGTTCGTGTTGACGTGAGTTAACATGTTCGTGTTGACGTGTTCGTGTTGACGTGAGTTAACATGTTCGTGTTGACGTGTTCGTGTTGACGTGAGTTAACATGTTCGTGTTGACGTGAGTTAACATGTTCGTGTTGACGCGTTCGTGTTGACGTGAGTTAACATGTTTGTGTTGACGTGTTCGTGTTGACGTGAGTTAACATGTTCGTGTTGACGTGAGTTAACATGTTTGTGTTGACGTGTTCGTGTTGACGTGAGTTAACATGTTCGTGTTGACGTGTTCGTGTTGACGTGAGTTAACATGTTTGTGTTGACGTGTTCGTGTTGACGTGAGTTAACATGTTTGTGTTGACGTGTTCGTGTTGACGTGAGTTAACATGTTCGTGTTGACGTGTTCGTGTTGACGTGAGTTAACATGTTCGTGTTGACGTGAGTTAACATGTTCGTGTTGACGTGAGTTAACATGTTCGTGTTGACGTGTTCGTGTTGACGTGAGTTAACATGTTCGTGTTGACGTGAGTTAACATGTTCGTGTTGACGTGAGTTAACATGTTCGTGTTGACGTGTTCGTGTTGACGTGAGTTAACATGCTGCTGCAGGTGCTGGACTACCTGTTTGTTTACGGCCGTCTGTGTGAGCGAGGCTTCGCTGCTCCGGCCGTGGAGGAATGTCTGGAGCTGAACCCGAGCTCCGAGGAGAAGGTAGGAGCAGCTTCACGGCTTCAGATCAACTCATCGTGTAGCTCTTGTCTTCTCTCATCCTCTCATCCTCTCATCCTCCAGGCTCTGCAGTTCCTTGAGCTCATGTCCAGATTCGGTGAAATGGGCTTCCAGCGTGACGCCATCAAAGAGGTTCTGCTGGTCCACAACAACGACCAGGACAAGGCTCTGGAGGACCTGATGGCCCGGGCCGCCGCCAGCTGAGCCCCGCCGGCCCCCGCAGCCCCCCCCTCCTGCCCCGGCTGTGGAGGCGCAGTGGGAGGAGCTTGTGGTTCTCTGTGCTCGAGCGTATGGAGTCTCGGCACCTCTTACCGAGTGGAGGGGGGTTCTTCTGGTTCTGAGACCAGGTAGTGGAGACTGAGCTGCTGGGGAGAACCCAGAACCCCATGAAGGAGCCGGCGGTCCACACGGACCCGTCTGGACTCTTGAACCCAGCGGACTGAGCGGCCCTCTCCTCTGAGACTGACCCCAGACCAGTGGCTCCGGGAGGTTCCTCTGCTGCACCTCCTCTTCACCTCCTCTTCATCGTTCAACGGCGGTCCTTTTCATCTCGGCATGGAGGGGACCGTCACGCCTTCAGACCCGACGGTTACGCAACAGTTCACTGTCCAGTCGCTCGGCACTGGAGGGAGGAGGGGAGGGGCCTCTCTCCATAACCCACTGACGCACACACCACACACACACACACCACACACCACAACACACACACACCACACACCACAACACACACACCACACACACACACATTTAATGATTATCGTCTTATTTAAACTCGTTCACTGATACTTTCTTTTTAAAATGCAGAGTTTGTGAAGATGTCTTAACTGTCGTGAACTTGTTTTCCGGCTGAGTGGTTCAACAGAATAAAGAGTCCCATGTCGTGAGGCTTGTTCTGTGTCCAGAGGCCTAGAGGTCGCGCCTCTCCTCTTTCCTCTCGTGCGATGCGAGTTCATCTCGGTTTGAGGTCTTAAAGTTGAAGCTCCACCAGCTGCCCCTGTATGTTTATGGTTGTGTTCAGTACATGTTTTAAAGTCTGCTCAGTGGCACCAACGGTAAGGACGGCAGAACCATCTGTCGTCGTGACCTCTGACCTGAAGGGGACTGAGTTCAGACCCGTCAGCTACATGTCATTGAGAAGTGGCTCTGCTCCAGAACGATGTGTTCAATAGACCATGTTAGAACACTGGCTTTATGAAACGATCGGGGAGTGGAAGAACATCCAGGACTGCTGCACCAGGTGACCTCAGACGTCCTCACCCAGACCCTCTGCTGTGGGAGGAAGAGGTTAAAACCCTCTCCAGGTGAGCTCCCCTGGGATCGTGTCTGCTGACAGAATGAGGTGTTCCAGATGGTGGAGCACGCCTCCGCCCTGTGCCGGGCCCTGGTGAAGGGGGTCGTCAGGCGGTGGCCTCGTGGGTCAGGGGTCATCAGGTCCATACGCGTAGCGCTGAAGGAAGTTTAAATATCTTAAGAGTTGTCTGAGTCTTTCCTGAGCTCCTGAAATGTGAATTGCAAAATGTTCAATTTATTCTAGAATGATTTGTAAAATCCTCCAGATTAAAGGAGCACATCTTCTCAGTGGTCCGGCTTCATCGCGGCTGCATTGTTTACTTTGATTGAGGCTGTTTTCTCAAGCATGGTGCCAACGTGTTGTGAGGGAGGAGGAGGAGGAGGAGGGCCCTTCTGACGTCACTGGCAGCGTGTGAACGGGAGAGCAGCACGTCCACCGGCAGGACGCAGACGACATCCGTGTGGTTCCGTCTCCACGGCAACAACATGCTCATCCTGATAAAGCCACCTTCAGGAGAATCTGGAGAATGTATAATGTTCAGATGTCTGATTTCTTCTAGAAGTTCTCAATGTTCACATAAATAAATTAAAATATACACTTATTAATCCCCAAGGGGAAATTAGTTCTCTGCATTTAACCCATCCTTAGTTGTTAAGGAGCAGTGGGCTGCGGTGAAGCGCCGGGAAGCAACTGGGGGTTCAGTGCCTTGCTCAAGGACACTTCGACTTGCAACTAATGGGGAGAGCGGGGATTGAACCCACAACCTTAGGGTTGCAGAACAGCTCTCTTACCCCACTGAGCTACAGCCGCCCCAGGTGTACCTATGTCATGAATAACAGCCACGTACATTATGAATACATATTTTAATTATTTAATTAGTTAATCTGACATTTAATAAGACTGCAATTTTTAACAAAACACACTGATTGTATTAAGATATTTCCTGATAGAAACATTAAAGCTCACTGAGGATATTCACATTTGGGCAAATTAAACATGATATATCTTTTCAATTTCACCAAATAATGTTCCTGGTGAAACAACAATAGTATTTCTTTAAACCGAGGAGATAAAAAATAAACCAACATCTGATCAACTATCTTACGCATTTGGCGTGAACGAGCACGCGCAGCGCGCGCGTCCCCGTACGACCTTGTTTTTGTTGATGTTTAATGTGAGTGCGGCTGCGCGCGGCTCGATGCGACCCGGCAGAACGAGGCGGTGACGCTCCGGTGTAGACGCGGACCGAGCCGACCGAGAGCCGACGGAGAACCGACCGAGAACCGACCGAGAGCCGACGGAGAACCGACGGAGAGCGCCCTGGCTCGTCGTCGGACGCTGCCAGCGAGGGCCGAGAAACAGAACGAGCATATCGCCATTATATGAGCCAGTGTCCCGCGTCGCTTTCACCCTCCATGTGGGTGAGGGAGCTGTGCGTCTCAGACTATGGCGAGAAAAACAGTTAGCAGGAAGAGGAAGGCGGGGGAGCCCAAGGACCAACAGCAGGTAGGCGGACGCTCACCGAGCGGCTAACGCGCGTCAGTTGGGTCAGCATGCTAACTAGCATCGGGCTAACCCGGTTTAGCTGGTCGGACTGGTGACGTTATAACCCGTTATACATGAGGCTGTGTGGACATCACGGTAACCCGCCCCCGGAGGCCCTCTCAACGGGCCGTTCCATGAGCGACGCTGCCCGTTGCTGTTGCACGGCGGTGCTAGCCGAGGGGCTAGCTGCCTCCTCTTATTATTATTTAATAGTAATCGGGATTAACACCCTGCTCCCTGGCAGATGACGCTGTCAGCCCCTCGTCGGCCCGGGGTCACCACCGGTCACCCGCTAGTCTCCACTCAGAAGAGCGTTAACCGACATTTATAACCGGAATGTTGTCTTTCAGCGTCCTTTTATTAGAAGGCACTTCGTTAGCCACCGCTAGCTGTTGAGCTAACGTTAGCGGAAACGTTGATTGACAGTTAGCTCGCATCGCTCGGTGCGCGCGCACCAACCGGAGAGGTTGGTGCGCGCGCCTCTCCACGGCAGCTGCTGCCGCCATGACGCAGCACCGGGACACTGGACGTGCTACTACTGCGTCATGTATGTGGCGAGGGGCCGCGTCACGCCTCATGACGTCACGCCTCATGACGTCGCAGCAGTAGCCACAAGAACAATATCACCATAAAGCGACTGCTATCTATATAGATCTATAGATCTATATAGATATAAATATATATTAGGGATGCACCGATCTGATCGGCGCCGATCCATATCGGCCGATATTCCCATTATCGGTTTTGATCGGCGTTCTCAAAACGGCCGATCAAACTTGGCCGATCAGATGACGTAACATCTGTGAGAACTATCAGACGTTTCAATCGCACCGCAACGGAGACGATGCGCCCGGCGAGGGCCGCAGAGGTCAGAGGTCAGAGGGGATCCTCACCACCGGGCGGCGTCCCCGTCCCCCGAGTTGAATCTCTGGGTCGACTCAGCCGACTCTCACATGTCTGCCCCTAGAGACGCTCACGCTAAACACATTCCATCGGGAGCTAAGAGGGTTTGATCAAGTTAGCGAAGGATTTAAGTGACAACATCCGGTTTTGCAAAGTTAGCGGAAAGAACCACGTGAAACAACATCCGTTTTTCAAAATAAGATGTCGACAAATCAAACACTATTACATATAAAAGTAAACAATGAACTGATTTTGTATATTTAGAGATCGTTTCTGAGATGTAGCTTAAATTATGCTAACATTAAAACATGTTTACTCAACCAAGGAAGAGTTTATAAAAATAAGTCAGACTTTTGTATGTTAAACAAAGTCCTGTAAATAGATTTCCCCAAGAGTTCCAGGAAATGAATGATGCAGATGTGTTCCATATATATCCCCTACAATAGCAATCAATCAATTTTAATGTATCAATTAGGACATTTTTCAAAGTAAAAGTCCTAAATGTTTAAAGAAATCTGTAATTTCTTTAATGTTTGAGTTGCTTTATATATGTATTTCCTCATAGTCCTCGGCAATAATGCTCCACAATAAATAGAATGCTTCAATCGACACCATGATCGGTGATCGGCACCAAAAACCTGATCGGTGCATCTATATATATAGATATATCTATCTATATATATCTATATATCTATATAGATATATATCTATATATATATAGATATATATCTATATAGATAACGCGTTATGATTAAATTACAGGATTAATTAGTTAAATTTTTTTACTGCATTTAACGCATGCGCAGAATGAGCTTCCAATCCGTCTGTTGTTGGTCGTCTCTCTAGCAGCATATCATTCTGTCTCTAGTGTCGCGTTAACACGACTCCGATCTCCGTCTCGCGCGCACAAATCACTTGCACCCCCCCCGTCAACAACTCTTCTCGGCTCGCGCGCGGCAGAGCTCCGACGTTGGCGCGCGCACTGGTGAGCAAGTTATGTGCCCCCCTGTGTATAAATGTATATATGTGATTAATCATGATTAATCCACAGAAACCTGTGATTAACCTGATTTAAAATTGTAATCGTTTCACAGCCCTAATATATATATATATATATATATCTATATAGACATATAGATATCTATATCTATATAGATATCTATATATCTATATAGATAGATAGATAGATATATTTGGTGTTTTGGGAGTTTGACAGCTTTCAATTTGACATGTTATTTTTTGAAATGCCCATAAACAAGCGTCTTCGTGGGCAGATAAGTGTGACTGGGTACCTTGTATGATGGTCTGTATAGCGGTGGTCTGGACCTACATCATAGGAGACCAATACTGTTGTCCTACCTAGAGAACATCAGTCAGGGCTCTGCACACTGGGCCTGTACATTGACCGCCCGTCCTCATGGGTCTCAGGATCCACTTGGTCATAAATGTGTCCCCAGCAGCTCCAGAGAGGAGCTGAGGTCAGTCTGATGATGTGATGATGGTCAGCGTGTTGCTCCTGACGAGCCCCGTGTCTCCTCAGCTGGGCTGGTGTCAAGCGCCACACAAGCGGAGCCGTGTTTCCTGTTGGGCGCGCCACGCCCAGCAGTGGTGGTGCGGCCGGCGCTCGGTGGTGTGCGCCCTGCGGGGCCGAGAGTTCAGACCCCAGCAGCAGCACGAGTTGCGGCTCCAGAGGAGCCTCCGGGGCTTCGCGGCCGGCCGGCTCCCCGCCATCCTCAAGGAGAGAGAGTTCTCCCTGGGCCGCCTCAACAAGGTGTTCGCCTCCCAGTGGCTCAACCACCGGCAGGTGGTGTGCGGCACCAAGTGCAACACGGTGAGTTCCCAGCTGCTGGTTTGACATCCCACAGTTCATCCACTGAGTGGTTGTGTGTGAAGAGAGGGTCAACGGGTCATCGTTGGTGCAGTGACTCCCATCATGTCATCATTCCTCCACGTGATGATCCCAGCTGGTCGGCCCTCTCAGTCCCCTGGAGTCTGACCTTCTACCCGCTGTGGCTCCTCGTGTTCCTGCAGCTCTTCGTAGCCGACGTCCTGACGGGGCAGATCACTCGCATCCCCATGCTGAAGGACCGCGAGTGTCGTGGTGCCGGCTCCGGGGCGGCGGGGCGGCACCCCTTAGGAGGCGCCCGCGCCCGGCTGGACCAGCAGGGCTGCGGGATCCACGCTATTGAACTGAACCCCTCTGGAACGCTGCTGGCCACAGGAGGAGACAACCCCAACAGCCTGGCCGTCTACCAGCTGCCCACCCTGGACCCCGTGTGCGTGGGAGATGTAAGTGGGTCGTCCAGTCAGACGCTTTCCTTCCTGTGATGGCTGTCATCACTCATGGGATGCTTCAGGAGGGCGTCGCCCTGGTGGCTCCTCCCTCACGGGTGGCTGTGGTCAGTGTGTCGCTCCCACTGCAGGAGCGATGGAGCTGAGCGTGATGTGTCCTTGAGTGAGCTGGTGGTGGCCCATCAGCAACTCCAGCACACAAGATGGTTCTGCATTAAATAGTTTGTGTTCTCAGGAAGGTCACAACGACTGGATCTTCTCCATCGCGTGGATCAGTGACAACATGGCGGTGTCTGGTGAGCGATGGGAACGACCACAGCTGTGTGCACACGTCTCTACACGCCCTGAGGACGTGTTTCTCTTCAGGGTCCAGAGACGGCTCCATGGGCCTGTGGGAGGTGACGGAGGAGGTCCTGAGCCAGGCGGAGCGGAGTCAGAGCGAGGAGGCCGTGCCCTCCTACGCCCACATCTCCCACCGCGCCCTCAAGGACATCCCCAAGGAGTACACCAACCCCTACAACTGTAAGGTCCGAGCCCTGGCCTTCAACAACAACCACAAGGTGAGCTTCATGTACCTTCACTGAAACACGTCTTCATCTGTTGCCTGGGCATCTGAAACATATCCTGGATGGACCCGCCCATAGTGAATGCGTGGCCTTGCCGCTGACCCCAGGTCAGCCTGCTCACCCTCGGCCGTCTGTTCCGTTTCCTCTGTCCAGGAACTGGGAGCCGTGTCTTTGGACGGTTACTTCCACCTGTGGAAAGCTGAGCACAACCTGTGCAAGGTGAGCATGAGTCATCCTCCCGTGGTGCGTTCAGGGACAATGGGATGACGGCAGCTTGCTGCTGAAAGTTGTCGTCACTCGTTTTCCACTGCGAGTTTGAAGTGAGATCCGTTTCTCACCGAAAGTTTATCTTGGTCTAATATTCCTACGTTTCCGTCCGCGACATCGTGACCTCGTGACATCGCGACCTCGTGACATCGCGACCTTGTGACATCGCGGCCTCGTGACATCGCGGCCTCGTGACATCGCGACCTCGTGACCTCGTGACCTCGCGACCTCGCGACATCGCGGCCTCGTGACATCGCGACCTCGTGACCTCGCGGCCTCGCGACATCGCGGCCTTGTGACATCGCGGCCTCGTGACATCGCGACCTCGTGACATCGCGGCCTCGTGACAGCGCGGCCTCGCGGCCTCGCGACATCGCGACATCGCGGCCTCGTGACATCGCGGCCTCGCGGCCTCGTGACATCGCGGCCTCGTGACATCGCGGCCTCGTGACATCGCGGCCTCGTGACATCGCGGCCTCGCGGCCTCGTGACATCGCGGCCTCGTGACATCGCGGCCTCGTGACATCGCGGCCTCGCGACATCGCGGCCTCGCGACATCGCGGCCTCGCGACATCGCGGCCTCGCGACATCGCGGCCTCGTGACATCGCGGCCTCGTGACATCGCGACCTCGTGACATCGCGGCCTCGCGACATCGCGGCCTCGCGGCCTCGACGCGGCCTCGCGACGCCAGCGGCCTCGCGACATCGCGACGCCAGCGGCCTCGCGACGCCGCGCCGACTCGCGACATCGCGGCCTCGTGACGCCAGCGGCCTCGCGACCTCGCGACGCTGCCCGCGGACCTCGTGACATCGCGGCCTCGCGACATCGCGGCCTCGTGACATCGCGGCCTCGTGACAGCGCGGCCTCGTGACATCGCTGCCTCGCGACCTCGCGACATCGCGGCCTCGCGACATCGCGGCCTCGCGACATCGCGGCCTCGTGACCTTGCGACATCGTGACCTTGCGACATCGTGACCTCGTGACATCGCTGCGTGACCTCGCGACGCCAGCGGCCTCGTGACATCGCGACATCGTGACCTTGCGACCTCGTGACCTTGCGACATTGTGACCTCCAGACCTCGTGACATCGCGACCTCGTGACATCGTGACCTCGCGACCTCGTGACATTGCGACATCGTGACCTCGCGACCTCGTGACATTGCGACATCGTGACCTCGCGACTCGTGCCGCGACATCGTGACCTTGTGACCTTGCGACATCGTGACCTCCAGACCTCGTGACATCGCTGCCTCGTGACCTCGCGACATCGCGGCCTCGCGACATCGCGGCCTCGTGACCTCGCGACACGCCGTGACCTCGCGACATCGCGGCCTCGCGACCTCGCGGCCTCGTGACATCGCGACATCGTGACCTTGCGACCTCCAGACCTCGTGACCTTGCGACATCGTGACCTTGCGACCTCCAGACCTCGTGACATCGCGGCCTCGTGACCTTGCGACGCCAGCGGCCTCGTGACATCGCGGCCTCGTGACATCGCGACCTCGCGACCTCGTGACATTGCGACATCGTGACCTCGCGACCTCGTGACATTGCGACATCGTGACCTCCAGACCTCGTGACCTCGCGACATCGTGACCTTGCGACATCGTGACCTCGTGACATCGCGGCCTCGTGACATCGCGGCCTCGTGACCTCGTGACATCGTGACCTCCAGACCTCGCGACATCGCGGCCTCGTGACATTGCGACATCGTGACCTCGCGACCTCGTGACATTGCGACATCGTGACCTCCAGACCTCGTGACCTCGCGACATCGTGACCTTGTGACCTTGCGACATCGTGACCTCCAGACCTCGTGACATCGCGGCCTCGCGGCCTCGTGTCCGACCTGTGTGCGGCCCAGAGGCCCCGTGCTGACGGCCCCTTCCCGTCCCGTAGATCCTGTCCACCAAGCTGCCTCACTGCAAAGAGAACGTGTGCCTGGCGTACGGTCAGGAATGGTCGGTGTACGCCGTGGGCTCTCAGGCCCACGTGTCCTTTCTGGACCCGCGGCAGCCGACACACAGCATCAAGTCCGTCAACTCGAGGGAGAGAGGGAGTGGTGAGTCGCCTGTGGGGGGGAGGACTCCATCATGTCTCCATGTCCACCTCCGTCTGTGCAGGCATCCGCTCGGTGAGCTTCTACGAGCACATCGTGACCGTGGGCACCGGCCAGGGCTCCCTCCTGTTCTACGACATCCGGGCCCAGCGGTTCCTGGAGAACCCTCTGAATCCCGGCGGAGGGTACCGCAAGTTCCCAGGAGACGGCATCCTCAAGCTCTCCACAGGGAAGGGCTGGCTGGTACCGATCCGTCTCTCTTCATTGTGTTTACAAAGAGGACGCGCGTGTTGTCCTTCCTTGTCTCCTCCCCTAACCGTCCTCTCCTGCTCTCAGAATCACGATGAGACGTGGAGGAGTTACTTCTCAGACATTCATTCCTTCCCCAACGCCGTGTACACGCACTGCTACGACGACTCCGGCACCAAGCTGTTCGTCGCCGGCGGGCCGCTCTGCTCCGGCCTGCACGGCAACTACGCCGGCCTGTGGAGCTAGCCTCCTCGCCTCCTCGCCACTCGATCACTACGGCCTCGCCTCCTCCCTGCCGGCCCCTCCCCCTCTGCGCCCCTGCTGTTGCTCTCGCTCTTTGAGCCGTGTGTCGTTCCTGTTTGGGTCCACCGCCCTCAACGCTTCAGTTGCTCCTTACACTTATTTCACTTTTCATTAAAATGTACAAACGATTAACTCGTAATGTTCAAGAGCTGCGAAGTCTGCCGCGAGGAACTCTTTGAGCTTTGAGAAGCAGCGAGGTTCAGGATGAGGCTGTGTCGGGTCGCCGCCGCTTCCTCCTCAACTCCTTTGGGTTTTCTCACGGAAACGGACGGCAATAAAAGAGAGAGGAAGAGAGGAAGAAGCGAGACTCAAGAGACGACTGAGTTGGAAGGACGTTGGACCGACCTCACCAAGGACTTCTCTCTCTTTGCAGGCGTGTGAACAGCCAATCAGCACGGAGCAACGTTGAGGTCGTTGTTCTGAATTAATCCCAACAGATGCTTATTTTATTCAGTGTGATGTGACAGGTGTACCTGCTGATACTCTACTTTTCTTTGTATTTATTTGCCCTTTACGCAGCTGGTCCGGGTGTTTATAGCTGCTTCTTTTGAGGATAGATTGTCTCTTTGCCCTTTTGACCAGAATACGTTGGAGCAGATCGGACCATCGGTGGTGTGTTCTGATCCGTAACCTTCCGGTCTCCCTAGAACATTTAGCCCGCGATTTTAAGTCTTGAAAGCAAATCAGATCCGATTATTGATCGATTGAGAAGTCTTTAATGTCCGGGGTTAAAGCCCCCCCCCCCCCCCCCCCATGGGACTCCCCACAGGAACGAGGAGGTCAGTGCAGCTCCCTTGGATCTCCTCCAGCACCACGGAGGCTCGGAGCTGGAGGCTGCAGGCACATACGCTGTTGTCACCGGCGTAAAACATTCTTCTTTCTTCTTTTTTGTACCAAGGAGTGAGTGACTGCTTGTTCCGGGTTCGGTGGAGGCCGGGTCGGCCTTCCTCCGGTCTTTCTGTGAAAGACTGCGACAGGTGATCATAGTTTTCCTTTTCTACATGGAACTTTTCTCTAGTATTCAGGATAATGACATATTGAAAAGAGAAACCCCAATTACGACCACAAATTGAACAAATATCCAACACTTTTACGGTGTATTTTATATATAAATGTGTATGTGTAAAATACATGGGGACATCTGCATCTGTCTGAGGAAGTGTTGGACTGATCTGTCTACTTGGTGATGCCGGTTGTTTTTATACATGCCTCGTGAATGTTTTTACAAGTGACTAAATCTGAGGATATTGTAAGATATAAACATCTGAAAAAAACAAGCTATTAAATCTTTACAAAAGAGTAAATAAAACAATTAAATGTATTTTGATGGGACGTTTCATTTGAGTCGCACGGCCTCGTTTGTTCCGCCTGAAGGTCAACATGCTGCTCGAGACGCTTCCGGTTGGACACGAGCTTCACAGACGTGTAGATGCAACATATTATGACATGTAATATTATATGACTATAGGAACGTTAGAGCGCGCGCGTCCCTCCCGGTGGAGGCAGCGCGCGCGTCCCCAGAAGGGAGCATCCTCCCCGCGGCGGGGCACGTCACGTGACCACCTTGTCTGCTGCTGGCTGAGCGGAGCGGGTTCGCAGGTAACGGGACACTTCTCATCACGTTTCCCCGCTTCGCGGTCCGTGCTCCTGCGCGCGAGGGCCCGCGGACTCGAGCGCGTTCCCGCTGGAGTGTCCGCGTCCCGCGGCGCCGCTTCACGGGGCGCGAGCGACGTCTGTTACGAGCCCCGTCTGTTGTCCTGTTTCCCGGCGAGCCGCGTCGGGCTCGAGGCCTTACCTGTGGCTAAACACCGCCGTGTTACCGGCTCGCGAGGCGGTGCGCGCGTGAGTTCCTCGTCGTCAGTTAATAACGGGGCTATAAACGCGCGCGCGAGCCGCGGGAGTCCGTCACAAGTCGTGGGCTGACAGCCGGGACCGGGTTTCGCGTTAGCATCGTTAGCTGCGTCCCCTTCCCGGAGCACCGGTACCGGCAGCACCGGTACCGGCAGCGGGGAGGCCGAAGCGACACTACGGCCATTTTAATGTGTTGTTACAGAAAGACGAGCGACGGCCCGCCTGGTCCCGTGCGAGGTCCGAGGGAAGAAGTAGCATAGCGGCGGCTAGCGTTAGCATCGCTTCACAACAACAGCGGGTAGTTAGCTGTAGCTAGTCGGTAGTTAAGTGCAGCTAGTCGGTAGTTAGCTGTAGCTAGTCGGTAGTTAGCTGAAGCTAGTCGGTAGTTAGTGGGTAGTTAGCTGTAGCTAGTGGGTAGTTGGCTGTAGTTAGCTGTAGCTAGTGGGTAGTTTAGAGCAGCTAGTCGGTAATTAGCTGTAGCTAGTGGGTAGTTTAGAGCAGCTAGTCGGTAGTTAGGTGCAGCTAGTCGGTAGTTAGCTGAAGCTAGTCGGTAGTTAAGTGCAGCTAGTGGGTAGTTAGCTGTAGTTAGTGTGTAGTTAGCTGTAGCTAGTGGGTAGTTAGCTGTAGTTAGTGTGTAGTTAGCTGTAGCTAGTGGGTAGTTAGCTGTAGTTAGTGTGTAGTTAGCTGTAGCTAGTGGGTAGTTAGCTGTAGCTAGTGGATAGTTAGCTGTAGTTAGTGTGTAGTTAGCTGTAGCTAGTGGGTAGTTAGCTGTAGCTAGTGGATAGTTAGCTGTAGCTAGTGGGTAGTTAGCTGTAGCTAGTGGGTAATTAGCTGTAGTTAGCTGTAACTAGTGGGTAGTTAGCTGTAGCTAGTGGGCAGGTGGCTCCAGAAGAAGCGCGTGCGCGGCAGTCTCAGCCTGGGGACGTTATTGTATGTATAGTCGTGTCCAAACAGACTGTTGTTGTTGTTGGTCTGGGCTCGTGCGGTGCGTCGGGTGTTGGTGTGTAGGAGGTTCTCTTCTTTAAAGATCTTGAGTTACTGAAATGACATTTGAAGCCAGTTGGGCTTCTTTTGATTGTTATCTTTGTTCTGAGCAGCAGCCAATGGCAGCGGCGCGTCGGCATGACGACACGCTGTGAGCTGGCTCGCTATTGTTCTCCAGCGGGTCACTGGGGACGTTCTGCTATCGTTCTGCTATCGTTCTGTTATTGTTCTGTTCTGCTATCGTTCTGCTATCGTTCTGTTCTGCTATCTGTCAGGACCCCGGAGTCTGGAAGAAAACCCGGGTCGCTGTAGTGGTAACCCACGGTTTACCCAGTGGGCAATTGAGGACCCAGATGCAGAGAGTACAGTCAAGAGTGTTTTATTTCCTCTCCGCCACAACGGAGTTTCACAAAATGTAAACGTGTCTTTAAAGCGGCAATAACGTGAACACAAGAGGTAGATCCAAAAAGGTATAATCCAAACGAAAGTGTCAAATCCAAAAGGGTATAATACCAACAACGAGTCAAAATCCAAAAATGGTATAATCCAAACGAGTCAAAATCCAAAAATGGTATAATCCAAACAAGAGTCAAAATCCAAAACACGGAAGAGTAGCGAACGTTACGAGAGGGTAACGAGGATCACTACGAATAATCAAACGTCGCGATGACGTGTCTAGCACACTGCCAGGTATTTATACCCTGGTCAAACAAAGTTAATTCAAGTGAAAACAGGTGTGGACCAGAAAGACTGACATAATGTCTTTCGGCCACCAGAGGTCGCCAAATGACCCCAGTGGCAAAAACAAAGTCCCAAATCATGACAGTACCCCCTCTTAGGAGTCTCCTGGCGACCCCTGGGCGATCAGGATGCTTGCGGTGAAAGTCACTGATGAGGAGTTGTCAAAAATGTTCGGGCCGGGACCCATGAGCGCTCCTCTGCGTTGTAACCCTCCCAGTCCACCAGGTACTGTAGCCCGCGCCCCGCCCGACGGGAGTCCAGCAACCGGCGAACTGTGAAGGCAGGCTGTCCACCCACGATGCGGGGGGTGGGAGGGGGCTTGGCAGCCGGGGCCAGAGGAGAGGACAGGAGGGGTCGCAGGAGGGAAACATGGAAAGAGGGGTTAATCCTCAGGGTGCGAGGAAGCTGGAGCTGGTAGGTCACCGGGTTGATCCTCCGGACGACCTTGAATGGACCAATAAACCGAGGCGCCAGCTTGCGGGACTCCACTCGCAAGGGAATATCCCGTGCGGACAACCACACCCTCTGTCCTGGACGGAAGGAAGGAGCAGGTCGCCGGCGCCGGTTGGCCTGGGACTGGTTGGTCCTCGCGGTGCGCACCAGGTTCTGCCGGGCCTTCTTCCAGGTCCGCCTACACCTTCTCATGAAGTGTTGAACAGAGGGCACCCCAACCTCCTCCTCCTGCTCTGCAAACAAGGGAGGCTGGAACCCAAACTGACATTGAAAAGGAGACATATTAGTAGCGGAAGACTGGAGGGTGTTGTGTGCATATTCTGCCCACGGAAGACAGGAGCTCCAGGAGGATCGTTGTCTGCCCCAGTGCCCTCAGGGTGGTCTCGTGCTCCTGATTCATCCTCTCCGTCTGTCCGTTCGACTGAGGATGGAAGTCGGAGGAGAGGCTGACCGTCGCCCCAATGCTCTTGCAGAAAGCCCGCCACACCCTGGAAGAAAACTGGGGACCACGGTCGGACACGATATCCAGTGGAAGACCAAACAGCCGAAATACATGGTTAAACACGAGTTTCGCGGTTTCAAGTGCGGACGGTAGCTTGGGTAATGGCACAAAGCGACAGGCTTTCAAAACCTGTCTACAATGACAAGAATAACAGTGTTCCCCTCCGATACGGTAGACCGGTCACAAAATCCATGGAAATGTGGGACCACGGTCGGTGTGGGATGGGAAGGGGATGTAGCAACCCCTGAGGCCGCTGGTGGGAGTTCTTGCTTCGTACACAGACGGAGCAGGCCCGACAAAAGACTTAACATCCTCGGCCATGCCAGGCCACCAAAACCGTCTCTGCACGAACTCCAGTGTCCGTCGAGCCCCAGGGTGTGCTGTGATACGAGAAGCGTGGCCCCACTGGAGTACCTGTGATCGTACGCCTCGGGGAACGAAGAGGAGTCCAGGCCTCTCCGGACCTGGGGTGGGTTCGTCCCGTTGCGCCCTTCTGACCTTGGCCTCAATCCCCCAGCGGATGGATGCCACGATCCGGGAGAGAGGAATGACGGACCTCTCTTCCTTATCTTGGCTATCCGAGGGAAACTGTCGGGATAAGGCGTCGGGCTTGATGTTCTTGACCCCGGGCGGTAGGAAAGGGTAAAGTCGAACCGACTAAAAAACAGGGACCATCGAGACTGTCGGGGGTTGAGGCGCTTGGCGGCCTGGAGGTACTCAAGGTTCCGATGGTCCGTCCACACCAGGAACGGATGTTGGCGCCCTCAGCCAGTGCCTCCACTCCTCGGCGCCAGCTTGACGGCCAGCAACTCGGTCACCCACGTCGTGCGGGATTCTGCAGGACTCAGCCGGTGGGAGAAGAAAGCGCGGGTGGATCTTGTTGTCCTGAGCCCTCAGAGAGTATAGCCCCAACCCCTACCTCAGAGGCATCCACCTCCACCGTGAAAGGCAGGGATGGGTCCGGAAGGACGAGAATGGGAGCCGAGGAGAACCTTCTCTTCAGTTCACAAAAGGCCTCCTCCGCCTTAGAGGTCCAGACGAAGGGACCCAGACCCTTCTTGGTAAGGGCGGAGATGGGCTCCGCAATAGAGCTAAAGCCTCGGATGAACCTCCTATAAAAATTTGCAAAACCCAGGAACTGCTGCACCCCCTTAATGGATCTAGGGGCCTCCCAGTCCCTCACTGCCTTTGTCTTCTTTGGGTCCATCTCAATCTGGGCCTCCCTGATGATGTACCCCAGGAAGGTAACCTCAGGCCTGTGGAATTCGCACTTCTGGGGTTTCACAAAGAGATGGTTCTTAAGGAGTCTCTTGAGAACTTGTCGGACGTGTAGGCGATGTTCCTGCAGAGAACTGGAGAAAATCAAAATATCGTCCAGGTACACGAAAACGAAGTGATTAATCATGTCACGGAGACAGTCATTGATCAGGGCCTGGAACACGGCTGGAGCATTAGTTAGGCCGAAAGGCATCACCTGGTATTCGTAGTGCCCCGTCGGGGTGTTGAAGGCCGTTTTCCACTCGTCCCCCTTCCGGATGCGGACCAGGTGGTACGCATTTCGCAGGTCTAGCTTGGTAAAAATGCTTGCACCCTGGAGGAGGTCAAATGCTGTGGACATCAGTGGCAGGGGATAGCGATTACGGATGGTGATCTTGTTAAGGCTCCGGTAGTCGATACAGGGCCGCAGGGAACCATCCTTCATGACACTATCGTTCTGCTATCGTTCTGCTATCGTTCTGTTCTGCTATCGTTCTGCTATCGTTCTGCTATCGTTCTGCTATCGTTCTGCTATCATTCTGCTATTGTTCTGTTATGCTATTCTGTTCTGCTATTGTTCTGTTATTGTTCTGCTATTGTTCTGTTATTGTTCTGTTCTGCTATTGTTCTTTTCTGTTATTCTGCTATTGTTCTGTTCTGCTATTGTTCTTTTCTGTTATTGTTCTGCTATTGTTCTTTTCTGTTATTGTTCTGCTATTGTTCTGTTATTGTTCTTTTCTGTTATTGTTCTGCTATTGTTACCTTCGCATTGAAAATGCCGGAAGGTTATGTTTTGATCGCCGTGTATTTATTTATTTGTATGCGTGTTATTCGCAAAACTCAAAAAGTATTGAACCGAATCGCATGAAATTTGGTGGGATGATTGTTTATTATCCGGGGACCAGTTGATTAGATTTTGGGATCGATCGGGTCAAAGGTCAAGGTCAAGGTCATGGAAAGGTCAAAATCTTTTTTTTTACCATAGCACGATACATTTTTGTCCAATTGGCATGCAACTAATGCCAAAATGTTCATAATTCAATGCCCAATCTTGTGATATGCGAAGGTATGCACTCTACCGAGTGCCCATTCTAGTTCTGTTATGTTATTGTTCTGTTATTTTTCTGTTATGTTATTGTTCTGTTATTGTTCTGCTATTGTTCTGCTATTGTTCTGTAATGCTATTGTTCTGTTATGTTATTGTTCTGTTATTCTTCTGTTATGTTATTCTTCTGTTATGTTATTGTTCTGCTATTGTTCTGCTATTGTTCTGTTCTGCTATTGTTCTGCTATTGTTCTGTTCTGCTATTCTTCTGCTATTCTTCTGTTATTGTGTGTGTGTGCGAGTGTGTGTGTGTGAGTGTGCGTGTGTCTTCCAGCTTCATAAGTGTATTCATGAAACTATTCTTTCCTGCATGTCCTCCGCGAGGCTCCGGCTCTGCAGTCACAGCGTTATCAGTGAACTGAGGCTCCTCCCACCTGTTGCTTCATTTCTACTTCCGTGTTTCTGGTTTCCTTTTGCAGATTTTTGTATTTTGTACATCCAGAGTTTTGTATATACTGTATATGATGAGCTCGCTGGGCGGCGACAAGGCCCGGGGCCCTCGAGAGAAAGCTGTGCCTGCTGCCACCCACGCCTCACAACCACAGAAACAGATACAGGTGAGCCACCAGGTGAACACCAAGGTCCTCATGACACACAGGTAGACACTAGACCACCAGGTGAACACCAAGGTCCTCATGACACACAGGTAGACACTAGACCACCAGGTGAACATGAAGGTCCTCATGACACACAGGTAGACACTAGACCACCAGGTGAACATGAAGGTCCTCATGTCACACAGGTAGACACTAGACCACCAAGTGAACATGAAGGTCCTCATGACACACAGGTAGACACTAGACCACCAGGTGAACACGAAGGTCCTCATGACACACAGGTAGACACTAGACCACCAGGTGAACATGAAGGTCCTCATGACACACAGGTAGACACTAGACCACCAGGTGAACATGAAGGTCCTCATGACACACAGGTGAACATGAAGGTCCTCATGACACACAGGTAGACACTAGACCACCAGGTGAACACCAAGGTCCTCATGACACACAGGTAGACACTAGACCACCAGGTGAACACGAAGGTCCTCATGACACACAGGTAGACACTAGACCACCAGGTGAACATGAAGGTCCTCATGACACACAGGTAGACACTAGACCACCAGGTGAACATGAAGGTCCTCATGACACACAGGTAGACACTAGACCACCAGGTGAACACGAAGGTCCTCATGACACACAGGTAGACACTAGACCACCAGGTGAACATGAAGGTCCTCATGACACACAGGTAGACACTAGACCACCAGGTGAACATGAAGGTCCTCATGACACACAGGTAGACACTAGACCACCAGGTGAACATGAAGGTCCTCATGACACACAGGTAGACACTAGACCACCAGGTGAACATGAAGGTCCTCATGACACACAGGTAGACACTAGACCACCAGGTGAACATGAAGGTCCTCATGAGTCATGACACACAGTTATTTGTAGTCTTGGTGTGAAGCTGCTCCTCCTCTGTTGTTGTTGTTGTTGTTGTCGTCTCCTGTTCACCGTCACGGTGCCGTTGGTCTCCACCATGCAGGTGACGGCCGAGCAGATCCGTCTCGCTCAGGTCATCTACGACAAGAACGATGCTGCCTTTGAGGACAAGGTCAACCAGGTGAGCAGCGGTCTGCGGCGTGTTGCGTGACTCCCGTACTTCATGTGACACCTGGTCTCACCTGCAGCTCATGGAGGTCACCGGGAAGAACCAGGACGACTGCATGGTGGCGCTGCACGACTGCAGCGAGGACGTCAGCAGAGCCATCAACTTCCTGCTGGAGAGCACCTCGGACAAGGTACACACACACGGTACACACACACACATGACCCAGCCTCCTGGTCCTCCTGGATGACTAGAGGCTGTGGTCGTCATGGCCAGGGGCGGTTTTTCCTACAGGCGGTATAGAGCGTATTCACTCACGTGACCACAACAAACTGGCGGCCATGTTGGGTCCCACCACGGCATTGTTTTGCTTGTTTGTATGCCGCTCTTCCCTTAGAAATGACCATTATATCCTGAAGGAGACACGATTTCAGTTCAAAGCGGTGTGCCTTGTGATTATGGTTCTGTGCCTCATTGTTGGATGTGGGACTAATGATTCAGAATATGGGTTTATCAGCTCAACAAGACAGACTATTACTTCAACTTGTCATACATCTACTTCAGCTTCACTCTGCGTATGAGCCCTAGGACTGTTCTCATGTGTTTCTGTTGATGCATCGGGTTGTGGGCACGTTTCCATTGACTCTCGTCAATAATCTCTTTTTGCTTTTTTCGCCGAGCGAAAATCAATGTTTCACTTGCGCAAAAGGAACTGTGGATGGAAACTTGGGAGGAAGCCATGAACATGGCAACTCTGTGGGGCGATGTCTGCCTTTACTCTGTGATTCATTTCAAGGTAAAATAAAACACTGTCTCCATGGCAACAGCACTCAGCACGGCCAGCAGCCACTGCTGGTCCTGAAGGAGCTGGAAGCGGCTTCATCCAGACACTCGTCCTGGAGGCGGAGCTGTGACTACGGATCATATATGAACCCAGACACGGGGCTCGATGTTCCCACATTTATGGTATTTCCACAACAAGTATAACGCAGAAATAGTTGTTAATGTCCCATGGTCGATAGCGGAAATGAAAACTGTTTTACAGGAATGTGACCGGGCTCTGTGCTGGTAACTAGCGAATTAACCACAAAGTGTTGAGCGAGTAAAATCAGGTAAAAAAGCGTTGCAAATATTCAATTCCAACCGCTGAAATCTTTCTTTGGTAATGCAGAAGGACATGAGGTTGCAGGGCTCTCGCATCATCAAACAGCGACACGATAGGAGGTCAACTTCTTCTGACATTTAATAAGTGGGACCCCAAGATGGCGCGATTGAGATTCTGACGTCACGTGAATACGCTCTATAGGCGGTCGCCTAGGGCGCCATTCAGAGGGGGGGGGGCGCAAAAAAATGCGCCCCCATCTATATCTCCAACCAATATTTTGACGGCAATGCCAGCCATTAACAGAACAGAAAACAAAAAAAACATTAAAGCTGCAAGCAGCGTCGAACGGGATCCTCGCTCATCTCGCGGTCGGGCGGCGTCTCGCCGCGCCGGACGAGCGGCACGCCGGTCAGACTTGACTCGGGCCGTGACTTGTAACGAGCACGAGAAGTTTGGGGCAGATTCGACAAAGTCCAGTTGAGCCAGTAGTAGGGCTGCAACAACGAATCGATAAAATCGATAAAAATCGATTATTAAAATAGTTGGCAACGAATTTCATTATCGATTCGTTGTGTCGCGCGATTATTACGGTGCTCAATAAGTCACGGAGTATAAACAAAGTTGAGTTGAGCGCAGAGCGGCGCAGGAGAAACAAGAGCGGAGCGACGGAACGCTGCGTTGTGAGAGCCAATCAGCGCTGAGCTGCTCCTCTGTTGATGAGTCTAATTGGCTGCTGCTGCTCACGTGGCGCTGGATGCGGAAGTCCTTCACGTCGTCGGAGACATTCACGGAGCTGAGTGCGCCTCCGGGTGACGTTATGAACCCAGACACCAGGGCGCTACATGTCACGACGTGTGTGGCATTTCCACAAGATTATAACGTAGAAAATGTGGTTATTTATTCCGTGGCGGATAGCGGAAAATATTTTTCCATGGAGAAAGGCAACGGAGATAAGCCACGACTCGCTGTGAGCGCTGCGCGTGCAGACAACATTTAACGGAGCGGAGCAGCGCGTGCGCTCTGATCGCTCTTTAAATTAAGTATCGAAACTAAAAATATGCTAAATCACATCGTGTTTAACGTACGGTACTTTGTTAGTATCGCTACACCGTGCAGCGTGACAGCAGCAGATGTAGCGGACTAACATTCAAGCTAACCTAACTTCCCAAACGCTGTGGACATCTGAATGCTGATTGGCCGAGACGCAACACGTCCCATCAAAGATGTTTTATTGCGAAGAAGAGCACCACTTCACATTTTTTCCGCGTCTCACTGCAATCTCAACGGCAGCGGGCCAGGTGAAAACAATAATAAATCGGAACGCGTCTTTGATATTGTTCAGGGGGCGGAGCCACATGGGGACCACTGCTCAGGAGAGGAGAGCTGTCAGTCTGTTTGTGACGGTTCATCACCATGGTGACCAGTGAACAGGTTCATCACCATGGTGACCAGTGAACAGGCTCATCACATGCTGACCAGTGGGTCTCCAGGACCTTTCCATGACTTTAAACCAAATTTCCATGATTAAACATTTTGTGAAAACTCTGTCTATACGTGACAAAGTGAGAAGATGTAGTATTTAAACTAACAATGAGAATTCCAAAGCATACCGTATATATACCGTGTAAATTAAAATTTGAATAAAACAAATTTGCATTAGTTTTCCAAATATTTTGGGATTTTATTTTGTTCAATTACTTTTCTAGGCCTGCTAATAGCCATTTTAAAATTCCATGACTTTTCCAGGTTTTCCATGACCGTACGGACCCTGTTTTGAATAAAGGGTTGAAAATTAAAGTTTTTTTGTTTTTTTATCCGATTAATCGATAGAATAATCAACCGATTAATCGATTATCAAAATAATCGTTAGTTGCAGCCCTAGCCAGTAGGTGGCGCTTTGAGTCTGTGAACATATTCATGCATCATGTGTCCCTACGTGAAGTGTAGATCACGTCATGTAAATTCAATGTAAAAAAAAAAAGTGATGAAAAAAGCTGTCTTGTCCTGGAATCGATCACACATCTCCAGGTGTCCAGACCAACGCTTATCATGGTGAGCTATAGAGCTAGCTGGATTACAGGCAGCCGTAGGCGCTCACATTATTTTGGGCACGACGAGGGAGTGAATGTGCACCGTTGAACAGGGGGGCGGAGCCGGAGCGTCTTCAGCACAGACGTGACATTTTCTCAGGGATTTTGTTCTATATTTAATGTGTGTTCATTGTTGCGATCGTTGTTCTGTTTATTTGAAAGAAATTCTGTCTTGCAGGGCAAAATAGCGTTTGAAAGTTGAAATTCCGTTTTCGTGCAAAATCGCCTAGGGCGCCAAATGTGCTAGGGCCGCCCCTGGTCATGGCGACTGACTGTTCACTGAATGCTCTGCAGACGTCGTGGGAGATGGTGGGCAGGAAGAAGCCTCTAGTGAAGGATCCATCGGACCAGGAGAACCAAGAGAAGAGGGAGAAGAAGGGCGAGAGGGAAGCCGGCAAAGGCCGAGCCGCCGCCGGCCGGAGGGGCCAGGGGGGCGGCCGCAGTCGCCCGGGTAACCTGGCCGCCGTGCACAGCGCCCTCTGCTGGCGAGCTGGCCGCGGTTCTGATGCGTGTCTGTGGTTCTCCTGCAGCGCGTCCAGAGGAGAACGGCGTGGAGGCGCCGCCGCCGCTGGACGGAGGTCCGGACCGCGGGCGGAGGGCCCGGGGCGGCGGCCGAGGTGCGCCCGTGCACGTGAACGCCGCTCGGCTCGCCGGCTCCCGGACGCCGCTGACCTTTTTATTTGATGGTCCTCAGGATCTAGAGCCCGAGGCTGGGGACCGCCGGGGGCCCGCTTCTCCGCCCAGGGCATGGGGTACGGGGCCACACACACACATACATGGGGCCGAACACACACACATACATGGGGCCACACACACATACATGGGGCCACACACACACACACATGGGGCCGAACACACACACATACACGGGACCGCACACACACACACACACACATACACGGGACGGCACGCACACACAAACACGGGACCGCACACACACACACACACATACACGGGACCGCACGCACACACATACACGGGACCGCACGCACACACACATACACGGGACCGCACGCACACACATACACGGGACCGCACGCACACACATACACGGGACCGCACGCACACACACACACGGGACCGCACACACACACATACACGGGACCGCACACACACACACATACAGGACCGCACACACACACACGGACCGCACACACACACACACGCACACACACACACGGGACCGCACACACACACATACACGGGACCGCACGCACACACACATACACGGGACCGCACACACACACACGGGACCGCACACACACATACACGGGACCGCACGCACACACACACACGGGACCGCACACACACACACGGGACCGCACGCACACACACACATACACGGGACCGCACACACACATACACGGGACCGCACGCACACACACACACGGGACCGCACACACACACATACACGGGACCGCACACACATACACGGGACCGCACGCACACACATACACGGGACCGCACGCACACACACATACACGGGACCGCACACACACACATACACGGGACCGCACACACACACATACACGGGACCGCACGCACACACACGGGACCGCACACACATACACGGGACCGCACACACACATACACGGGACCGCACGCACACACACACACGGGACCGCACGCACACACACACACGGGACCGCACGCACACACATACACGGGACCGCACACACACACACGGGACCGCACGCACACACACATACACGGGACCGCACGCACACACACATACACGGGACCGCACGCACACACACACACGGGACCGCACACACACACGGGACCGCACACACACATACACGGGACCGCACACACACACATACACGGGACCGCACACACACACACATACACGGGACCGCACACACACACACGGGACCGCACACACACACACATACACGGGACCGCACACACACACACATACACGGGACCGCACACACACACACGGGACCGCACACACACACATACACGGGACCGCACGCACACACACACACGGGACCGCACACACACACATACACGGGACCGCACACACACACACGGGACCGCACACACACATACACGGGACCGCACGCACACACACACGGGACCTCACGCACACACATACACAGGACCGCACACACACACACATACACGGACCGCACGCACACACACACACGACCGCACGCACACACACACACGGGACCGCACGCACACACACATACACGGGACCGCACGCACACACACATACACGGGACCGCACGCACACACATACACGGGACCGCACGCACACACACACATACACGGGACCGCACACACACACACACACATACACGGGACCGCACGCACACACATACACGGGACCGCACACACATACACACGGACCGCACACACACACATACACGGACCGCACGCACACACACATACACGGGACCGCACGCACACACACACACGGGACCGCACACACACACACACGGGACCGCACGCACACACATACACGGGACCGCACACACACACACACGGGACCGCACACACACACACACGGGACCGCACGCACACACACATACACGGGACCGCACGCACACACACACACGGACCGCACACAAACACACACACACGGGACCGCACGCACACACACGGACCGCACGCACACACACACGGGACCGCACACACACACAGGACCACACACACACGGACCGCACACACACACATACACGGACCGCACGCACACACACACGGGACCACACACACACACACGGGACCGCACACACATACAGGACCGCACACACACACGGACCACACACATACACGGGACCGCACACACACACACATACACGGGACCGCACGCACACACACACACGGGACCGCACGCACACACACATACACGGGACCACACACACACACACATACACGGGACCGCACGCACACACACACACACACGGGACCGCACACACACACACGGGACCGCACACACACATACACGGGACCACACACACATACACATACACGGGACCGCACACACACACACACACATACACGGGACCGCACGCACACACACATACACGGGACCGCACGCACACACACACACGGGACCGCACACACACACACACGGGACCGCACGCACACACACACACGGGACCGCACACACACATACACGGGACCACACGCACACACACACACACACACACATACACGGACGCACACACACACACGCACACACACGACACACACACACACGTGACCGCACGCACACACATACACGGGACCGCACGCACAACCGCACACACACATACACGGGACCGCACACACACATACACGGGACCGCACGCACACACACACACACACACATACACGGGACCGCACGCACACACATACACGGGACCGCACGCACACACGGGACCACACACACACGGACCGCACACACACACATACACGGACCGCACACACACACACGGACCGCACGCACACACACATACACGGACCGCACACACACATACACGGGACCACACACACACATACACGGGACCGCACGCACACACACACGGACCGCACACACACACACGGACCGCACACACACATACACGGACCGCACACACACACACATACACGGACCGCACACACATACACGCGACCGCACACACACATACACGGGACCGCACACACACGGGACCGCACGCACACACACACGGGACCGCACGCACACACACACGGACGCACACACACATACACGGACCGCACACACACACACACGGACCCGCACACACATACACGGGACCGCACACACACACACACGGGACCGCACGCACACACACGGGACCGCACACACACACGGGACCGCACACACACACATACACGGACCGCACACACATACCGCACGCACACACACACGGACCGCACACACACACACATACACGGACCGCACACACACACACAAACACGGGACCGCACACACATACACGGGACCGCACGCACACACAAACACGGGACCGCACACACACACATACACGGGACCGCACACACACATACACGGGACCGCACACGACACACATACACGGACCGCACGCACACACACGGACCGCACACACACACACGGGACCGCACACACACACACGGACCGCACGCACACACATACACGGACCGCACACACACACGGACCGCACACACACATACGGACCGCACACACACACATACACGGACACACACACACGGACCACACACACACGGGACCGCACACACACACACACGGACCGCACATACACGCACACACACATACACGGGACCGCACGCACACACATACACGGGACCGCACGCACGCACACACACACACACGGGACCTCACACACACATACACGGGACCACACGCACGCACACACACACACACACATACACGGGACCGCACACACACATACACGGACCGCACACACACGGGACCGCACACACACGGGACCGCACGCACACACACGGGACCGCACACACATACACGGGACCGCACACACATACACGGGACCGCACGCACACACATACACGGGACCGCACACACATACACGGGACCGCACGCACACACACACACACACATACACGGGACCGCACACACACGGGACCGCACGCACACACATACACGGGACCGCACACACACACACACGGGACCGCACACACACACACACGGGACCGCACACACACACACACGGGACCGCACGCACACACATACACGGGACCGCACACACACATACACGGGACCGCACACACACACACGGGACCGCACGCACACACATACACGGGACCGCACGCACACACATTCACGGGACCGCACACACACACACACGGACCGCACGCACACACATACACGGACCGCACACACACACATATACGGGACCACACGCACACACACACACGGACCACACACACACACACACGGGACCTCACACACACATACACGGACACACACACATACACGGGACCGCACGCACACACACACACACGGGACCGCACACACACACACACATACACGGGACCGCACACACATACACGGGACCGCACGCACACACATACACGGGACCGCACACACACATACACGGGACCGCACGCACACACATACACGGGACCGCACACACACACACATACACGGGACCGCACGCACACACACACACGGGACCGCACACACACACATACACGGGACCGCACACACACATACACGGGACCGCACGCACACACACACACGGACCGCACGCACACACATACGGACCGCACACACACACACACGGACCGCACACGCACACACACACGGACCGCACACACACATACACGGGACCGCACACACACGGGACACACATACACACACCACACCACACATACACGACCGCACGCACACACACATACGGGACCGCACACACACACACACATACACGGACCGCACACACACACATACACGGACCGCACACACACATACACGGGACCACACACACATGCGGACCGCACACACACATACACGGACCGCACACACATACACGGGACCGCACACACACATACACGGGACCACACACACACACACACGCACACACATACACGGGACCACACACACATACAGGACCGCACACACACACATACACGGACCGCACACACACACACGGACCACACACACACATACACGGGACCGCACACACACATACACGGGACCGCACACACACACATACACGGGACCACACACACACATACACGGGACCGCACACACACACACATACACGGGACCGCACGCACACACACATACACGGGACCGCACGCACACACATACACGGGACCACACACACACATACACGGGACCGCACACACACACACACGGACCGCACGCACACACACACGGGACCGCACGCACACACATACACGGGACCGCACACACACACATACACGGGACCGCACACACACATACACGGGACCGCACGCACACACACATACACGGGACCACACACACACACACACACACGCACACACACACACGGACCGCACACAGGACCGCACACACATACACGGGACCGCACACACACACACGGGACCGCACACACACACACACGGGACCACACACACACACACACGGACCACGCACACACACATACGGGACGCACACACACGGACCGCACACACACGGACCGCACACACACACACGGGACCGCACACACACACATACACGGGACCACACGCACACACACATACACGGGACCGCACACACATACACGGGACCGCACGCACACACATACACGGGACCACACACACACACGGGACCACACACACACACACATACACGGGACCGCACACACACACACATACACGGGACCGCACACACACACATACACGGGACCGCACACACACACATACACGGACACACACACACGGACCACACACACACATACACGGGACCGCACACACACACACGTACACGGGACCGCACGCACACACACATACACGGGACCGCACACACACACACATGGGGCCGCACACACACACACACACGGGACCGCACATACACACATGGGGCCACACACACACACGGGGCCACACACACACATGGGGCCACACACACACGCACTGTGACCCGTCCCATGAGACGTGTCCTCTGAAGCTCGTCTTCATAATCGTGGACCTCCTGAACTTCTGGTCCAGAGGTCGGAGGTCAATGAGCCCCATCAATCGATCATCTCACCTCTCCTGTGTTTATCCTGGACTTCCACAGCACCTTCAACCCAGCGGACTACGCCTCAGAGGGGGGGTCAGGGGCCACACAGAGCCAGGTGTGGGACCCGGCGGCCCCCGGCAGCACAGAGGGCTCAGGTGAGCTCTTCACCTGTCACATCAATGTGTCACAGCAGGGGCCCCGCTGCACCTCACGCTGTCACGTCTCTCTAGGGGCCTGGAGGGGAACCCTGGAGGACTGGGCCTCCGAGGACTGTGAGGACCTGAGTGTGAGTCCAGGAGGAGGAGGAGGAGGAGGAGGAGGAAGAGTCCACAGGTGTTCATTCTAATAACGTGTTGTTCCTCCAGCTCTCAGAGACCAAAGTGTTCACCTCCTCATGTGCTGCTGAGAACCAAGTCACACCTGGCCACAGGTGAGTGACTCGTACTTATTATTGTTATTATTATTATTATTATTGCTACAGAGAAGCTGTTCCTCTATTTTAAAAGTGTCAACAGAACTTCCCTTCCGGTCCGCGTTGTGTGTTGATGTGTTCTGCCATATGAAATGAGTCTTATACCAGATGGACTTTGACCTTTGACCCTTGTCTGTCAGTCTGGACCTCGGTGCTCTGCTGCAGAAGCCTGTGGCTGGAGGAAGAGAGCCACCCTCGTCCTCCTCCTCTTCCTCTCAGAGTCTGGTCTTCACTAACTCACATCACCACCAGCCGGCCGGCCGCAGCAGCAGCAGCAGCTACGCCCACGCGGCTCTGGTAAGAGGGCCCGGTTCTGCTGGCCCACGGGCCTTCATCACATACACACAGACTGGAGATGACTCCTCCTCCTCTCCTCCCCCCCTCCTCCTCCTCCTCCTGTCTGCCAGTCGTCGGTTCTGGGATCTGGTTTCGGGGACCTGGGTCCGGCCAAGAGGGCCCCGCCCAGCGCCGGGTCTCAGATCCTGGAGCAGCTGAAGGGCCCCGGCCTGGGCCCGCTTCCTTCCTCCCAGGCTCCGCCCACCAGCACCCAGGGGAGCAGCGCTTCCATGTGCTGCCTGCCCGGCCTGGGAGCCCCTCCCCCCCCCTCCTCCAGCTGGGGCGTCAAGGCCTCAGACCCCAGCGCCGCCTCGCAGTTCAGCCGTGAGTAGCGGCGGGCCGAGCCGGTCTCCGGTGCCGGCCTGGCGGTAACGCGGCTCCTGTGTCCGCAGGGGAGTTCGGCCTGCAGCCAGAACCGTCTCTGGTGCTGAGCCAGCTGGACCAGAGGCCCGCCGGCCCCGCCTCGCCTCTGGCCCGCCAAGCCAGCCCCCCGTCGCACCTACAGGCCGCCCCCCCCTCGCCGGCCCACCGCACGCACGGCGCCGCCAAGCCGGCCGCGCCCGGAGCCGGGCCGGACCCCCAGGGGGCCACGCTGCAGCGGGCTCAGCTCAGGGGCCAGAGGCGGAGGGTACCGCCCTCCTCCAAGGTGGGCTTGGTGCTGATGGGGCTCCTGTGTGGGTCTGTCAGTGAGCCTGACTCCTCCTCCTCCTCCCAGATCCCCTCCACAGCCGTAGAGATGCCGGGCTCGGCCGACGTCCCCGGGCTCGACCTCCAGTTCGGCGCTCTGGACTTCGGCTCCGAGTCGCCGTTGCCGGAGTTCGGCGTCGTTGACAATTGCGCAACGACGTCCACGCCGGGCCCTCAGAACCAGACCAGCCTGTACTCCAAACCACTCAGGTACCATCTCTTTGACACGATCACAGACCCTCGTGACCTCGTGACCTCTGACCTCTCCGCCCCTGCAGCGAGTCGCTGGGCGGCCCTCTCTCCGCGGCCCCGCCCCTCTGCTCCTCGGGGCTCGCCGTCTCCTCCGGCGCCGCCCCGTGTTCCTCGACAGCCTCTGGCTCCTCCTCCTCTCACTTCTCCAGCGTGGGGGGGGGGTACGACGGGACCGCGGCCCCCCACGCACGACTGGCCTTCCCCCAGAGTCAAGAGGCCCCGGGGCCCGTCATGGTGAGCAGAGACCTGAGTGTTTGTTCCCTGTGTTGCCGGTGCTGACCGTGTGTTTACCAGCAGAACGGGCTGAATGGCGTCCGGGCCCCCGCCGCTCTGGACGGTGAGCTTCTCCCCGTGTTCCACGTCACCAGGAGCCGCTTCTATTTTGGCGAGTCATCATAAAAAGTCATTTTCTTCCCTTCAGCGTCGTCGGCCTCCTCGCCCCCGAAGCCGGAGTCTCCGTCTCTGAACATCAGCACCAACGGCGCCTCAGGCTCCTCCCACTTGGCGTCCAGCCTGCCGCCTCACGGCTCCACCGCGCTCTCCAGCCAGGACACGCCCCCCTCCACCGGCCAGCTGACCGCGCTCAGCAGGTGAGCGGCGAGGAGGAGGAGGATGATGTCATACGCTCATGTGATGATGACATACGCTCATGTGATGATGTCATACGCTCATGTGATGATGTCATACGCTCATGTGATGATGTCATACGCTCATGTGATGATGTCATATGCTCATGTGATGATGTCATACGCTCATGTGATGATGTCATACGCTCATGTGATGATGTCATACGCTCATGTGATGATGTCATACGCTCATGTGATGATGTCATACGCTCATGTGATGATGTCATACGCTCATGTGATGATGTCATATGTTCATGTGATGATGACATATGCTCATGTGATGATGACATACGCTCATGTGATGATGTCATACGCTCATGTGATGATGTCATACGCTCATGTGATGATGACATATGCTCATGTGATGATGACATACGCTCATGTGATGATGTAATACGCTCATGTGATGATGTCATACGCTCATGTGATGATGTCATATGCTCATGTGATGATGTCATACGCTCATGTGATGATGTCATACGCTCATGTGATGATGTCATACGCTCATGTGATGATGTCATACGCTCATGTGATGATGTCATACGCTCATGTGATGATGTCATACGCTCATGTGATGATGTCATACGCTCATGTGATGATGTCATATGTTCATGTGATGATGACATATGCTCATGTGATGATGACATACGCTCATGTGATGATGTCATACGCTCATGTGATGATGTCATACGCTCATGTGATGATGACATATGCTCATGTGATGATGACATACGCTCATGTGATGATGTCATACGCTCATGTGATGATGTCATACGCTCATGTGATGATGTCATATGCTCATGTGATGATGTCATACGCTCATGTGATGATGACATATGCTCATGTGATGATGTCATACGCTCATGTGATGATGACATACGCTCATGTGATGATGACATACGCTCATGTGATGATGACATACGCTCATGTGATGATGACATACGCTCATGTGATGATGTCATACGCTCATGTGATGATGACATACGCTCATGTGATGATGTCATACGCTCATGTGATGATGACATACGCTCATGTGATGATGTCATACGCTCATGTGATGATGTCATACGCTCATGTGATGATGACATACGCTCATGTGATGATGTCATACGCTCATGTGATGATGACATATGCTCATGTGATGATGACATACGCTCATGTGATGATGTCATACGCTCATGTGATGATGTCATACGCTCTGATGATGTCATACGCTCATGTGATCATGGCATACGCTCATGTGATGATCTCATACGCTCATCTGATGATGACATCCGCTCATGTGATGATGTCATACGCTCATGTGATGATGTCATACGCTCATGTGATGATGACATACGCTCATGTGATGATGTCATACGCTCATGTGATGATGACATACGCTCATGTGATGATGACATACGCTCATGTGATGATGACATACGCTCATGTGATGATGACATACGCTCATGTGATGATGTCATACGCTCATGTGATGATGACATTCGCTCATGTGATGATGTCATACGCTCATGTGATGATGACATACGCTCATGTGATGATGTCATACGCTCATGTGATGATGACATACGCGCTCATGTGATGATGACATACGCTCATGTGATGATGTCATACGCTCATGTGATGATGACATACGCTCATGTGATGATGACATACGCTCATGTGATGATGTCATACGCTCATGTGATGATGTCATACGCTCATGTGATGATGACATACGCTCATGTGATGATGTCATACGCTCATGTGATGATGACATACGCTCATGTGATGATGTCATACGCTCATGTGATGATGTCATACGCTCATGTGATGATGTCATACGCTCATGTGATGATGTCATACGCTCATGTGATGATGTCATACGCTCATGTGATGATGACATACGCTCATGTGATGATGACATACGCTCATGTGATGATGTCATACGCTCATGTGATGATGACATACGCTCATGTGATGATGTCATACGCTCATGTGATGATGACATACGCTCATGTGATGATGTCATACGCTCATGTGATGATGACATACGCTCATGTGATGATGTCATACGCTCATGTGATGATGTCATACGCTCATGTGATGATGACATACGCTCATGTGATGATGTCATACGCTCATGTGATGATGTCATACGCTCATGTGATGATGACATACGCTCATGTGATGATGACATACGCTCATGTGATGATGTCATACGCTCGTGATGATGATGACATACGCTCATGTGATGATGTCATACGCTCATGTGATGATGACATACGCTCATGTGATGATGTCATACGCTCATGTGATGATGACACGCTCATGTGATGATGTCATACGCTCATGTGATGATGTCATACGCTCATGTGATGATGACGCTCATGATGATGTACGCTCATGTGATGATGTCATACGCTCATGTGATGTCATACGCTCATGTGATGATGTCATACGCTCATGTGATGATGTCATACGCTCATGTGATGATGTCATACGCTCATGTGATGATGTCATACGCTCATGTGATGATGTCATACGCTCATGTGATGATGTCATACGCTCATGTGATGATGACATACGCTCATGTGATGATGTCATACGCTCATGTGATGATGTCATACGCTCATGTGATGATGACATACGCTCATGTGATGATGTCATACGCTCATGTGATGATGACATACGCTCATGTGATGATGTCATACGCTCATGTGATGATGTCATACGCTCATGTGATGATGACATACGCTCATGTGATGATGTCATACGCTCATGTGATGATGTCATACGCTCATGTGATGATGACATACGCTCATGTGATGATGTCATACGCTCATGTGATGATGACACGCTCATGTGATGATGTCATACGCTCATGTGATGATGTCATACGCTCATGTGATGATGACATACGCTCATGTGATGATGTCATACGCTCATGTGATGATGACATACGCTCATGTGATGATGTCATACGCTCATGTGATGATGTCATATGCTCATGTGATGATGTCATACGCTCATGTGATGATGTCATATGCTCATGTGATGATGTCATACGCTCATGTGATGATGACATACGCTCATGTGATGATGACATACGCTCATGTGATGATGTCATACGCTCATGTGATGATGACATACGCTCATGTGATGATGACATACGCTCATGTGATGATGTCATACGCTCATGTGATGATGACATACGCTCATGTGATGATGACATACGCTCATGTGATGATGACATACGTTCATGTGATGATGTCATATGCTCATGTGATGATGTCATACGCTCATGTGATGATGACATATGCTCATGTGATGATGACATACGCTCATGTGATGATGTCATACGCTCATGTGATGATGTCATACGCTCATGTGATGATGTCATACGCTCATGTGATGATGACATACGCTCATGTGATGATGTCATACGTTCATGTGATGATGTCATATGCTCATGTGATGATGTCATACGCTCATGTGATGATGACATACGCTCATGTGATGATGTCATACGCTCATGTGATGATGACATACGCTCATGTGATGATGACATACGCTCATGTGATGATGTCATACGCTCATGTGATGATGTCATACGCTCATGTGATGATGTCATACGCTCATGTGATGATGTCATACGCTCATGTGATGATGACATACGCTCATGTGATGATGACATACGCTCATGTGATGATGACATACGCTCATGTGATGATGTCATATGCTCATGTGATGATGACATACGCTCATGTGATGATGACATACGCTCATGTGATGTCATACGCTCATGTGATGATGACATACGCTCATGTGATGATGACATACGTTCATGTGATGATGTCATATGCTCATGTGATGTCATACGCTCATGTGATGATGACATATGCTCATGTGATGATGTCATACGCTCATGTGATGATGTCATATGCTCATGTGATGATGTCATACGTTCATGTGATGATGTCATATGCTCATGTGATGATGTCATACGCTCATGTGATGATGACATGCTCATGTGATGATGACATACGCTCATGTGATGATGACATACGCTCATGTGATGATGTCATACGCTCATGTGATGATGACATACGCTCATGTGATGATGTCATACGCTCATGTGATGATGTCATACGCTCATGTGATGATGACACGCTCATGTGATGATGTCATACGCTCATGTGATGATGTCATATGCTCATGTGATGAT